>NC_142517.1:173431000-173739000 GCF_057876585.1 Rhinolophus sinicus | reverse complement strand
TCTTCTATTCCTTCCCTTTCTGAAAATCTTCCTCTATTACTCCACACTTCAACACCTAGCAAGTTACATTTCCTATGGGTAGTAATGACAAATCAGTGTTCCTTTTTGTCTCTTTTTTCTAATATCTTAAAGAAAAGAATCTTGTCCCAAGGATATTATGGGTATTTAACTATTCAATTGATGCACTTTTAATATTTCTCAAGATTGATTATGTCACACCAAATTATTTTATCCTGCACCATTACTGTTTCATTTTATTGAGATACAGGTAACTCCCGTATAACACGGCACTTCTATAACACAGTTTCACTCTAACACGGTTTGAGAATTAGAGAAATCCCCAAACAACACGGAACATAATAAGAGCTTTTAAGAGCAAAAATATCTCATTCGAAACTAGGGAAATCCCCGAACAAGACGGAGCGTAATAAGAGCTTTTAAGAGCGAAAGATATCTCATTTGAAATTTTTCTTTCTAGCGTGGATGTCGTATCAGATTTGACTGTAGAATTTAAAAATTTATTAGAATTTTAAATCCATTTTGTTCATGGAGTATTAAGTTCAGAGGATGAAGATACCATGTCAAAAAGAAAACACCCTCAGTTAATGGTGCTTAGTAGTGATGACGAAGAAAACATTATTTAATACATATTAATATGTTATTCTTTTGGTGAAAATTGCTGTAATAAAGATATCTCTCTTAATTATAAAAATACAATAGTATGTTTTTGTTTTTGTTTTAATTTTTGGAACCTAACCCCCTTTTTTGTACTAGTTCTTTGTTTCATATAACACGGATTTGCATAACACGGCATTTTTTTAGGAACCTAACAACTGTGTTATACAGGGGTTACCTGTATAATTGATATATCACACTGTGTAAGTTTATGATGTACAATGTGTTGATTTGATACACATATGTATATTTAAAATGATTACAACCGTAGCATTAGCTAACACTTCTATTATGTCACATAATTATCTTTTTGTGTGTGTGTAGTGAAAACATTTATGATCTGCTCTCTTAGCAACTTTCAAGTAAATAATACAGTATTATTAACTATAATCACCATGCTGCACATTAGATCTCTAGAACTTATATATCTTCTAACTGGAAGTTTGTACGCTTTGACCAACATCTACCCATTTCTCCCACTCCCAGGCCCTGGTTCCACCATTCTATTATCTGTTTCTATGAATTCAACTTTTTTAGATTCCACATATAGGTGATATCATACAATAGCTGTCTTTCTCTGACTTATTTCACTTAGCATAATATCCTCGAGGTCCTTCCATGTTTTCACAAATGACAGGTTTTCTTTCCTTCTCATGGTTGAATAATATTCCACTATATATACCATGCTTCCCCGAAAATAAGACCGGGTCTTATATTAAGTTTTGCTCCAACAAATGCATTAAGACTTATGTTCAGGGGATGTCATCCTGAAAAATCATGCTAGGGCTTATTTTCCGGTTAGGTCTTATTTTTATATATATCACACATCTTCTTTATCCATTCATTTATTGACAGACACTTAGAGTGTTTCCATATCTTGGCTATTGGGGATAATGATGCAATGAACTTCGAAGTACAGATACCTCTTCAAGATTCTGTTTCCATTTCTTTAGGATATACGCCCAGAAGCAAGAATTCTGGATCATCTGGTAGTTCTATTTTTAATATTTTGAGGAATCTCGCTACTAATCATGTTCTATGGAAAATGTAAACAGCAAACTCAAAAAGCCTAATCAAAAATTCTGAACTAGAATAAATTTTAGTGACTTTCTAGTTTAATACCTTTACTTCACAGGTAAGGAAACAGACCTAGAAACATTAAATGACTTGGCCAACAACAAATGACTTCAAATTTCTGCCACTTATTTTAATACTCTTTTTTGTGATAGTTGTGCTGATCATACTGATAGAAAAGGACAGAGGATTAATGAAGAATATATCTCCCCCAAAGACACTGATTAAAGGATGGGAGTGGAAAGAGTGAGATAAACATGGAGAGAATAGAGAAGATCAAAATGAATGAGTTGAAGGAGTGAAGAAAAGAAGAAGGAAAATGCAGAAATTGTACATAGAGTAAGAGAAATAATAAAAAGACAGACTACCTGAAGTTAATCATTATGTTAAAGGGGTTCCACTTCATGAATTGAATACATCTTCTCAGTAGAAGCCTGGAACTATAAGAAGGCCAATAGAGGCACTGAAATCCCAACAGTAGAGTTTTTTAACTCATCTAGTTTAAGCAAGTGCAATATTTTTCAAGTTTACATAGAAACAACCCAAAATGAATTTGCCATGTTAAAACATAGACACGATCAACTCAGTAAGAAATTTTTTTATGAATCCAGACATTTTTTTCCCTACTTGGTGCCAAGGAACCTACTTGACACAGTTTCAGATCAAAGTGAGCAGTGTAATGCATCAGTCTCATAGCCAGTGATTTTAAAAGCCAGCTCTATAGTCAGACGCCTCGGTTGGAATCCTGGCTCTACACCTTGGCAAGTGATTTAAGCATTTTGTGTTTGGCTTTTTCATTTGAAAAAAAAAAAGAGAATAATAAGAATATCCTCCAAGACTTTTGTGAAGAATAAATGAGATACCTCACAAAAGTAATTTGGGCCCATACTCAACACATAGTAATGTTAGCTATTTATTATTACTATTATTGTTATTATTACTATTGAATTTTCATGTAAGGACAAAGAAGTAACAAATGTAATATAGAAGTAGATTACAATTTAAAGACATATAATCCATACCTTCAAATTAATAATTCATTACATAATTTACACACAATGTCACTCAGATATATATATATCTGTAAATATATGTAAATGTAAAGCTTATATATATATATATATATATATATATATATATATATATATGTAATATATATATATGTAATATTACATATATATATATATATGTAAGCTTTACATTTATTTGGCTTATAATAGACATGACCTTCTTCATGTGTCTACTTACCTGTTGGTGGACAAGAGGCAAGTAAAATTGACTGTCTAACTTTTAGTCCAATTGGCAAACTCAAACCCTTTAACTATTTAAAAAGTTTCCTTCAAAACTCCATCCACAACTCTGCTGTTCTTTAAGACAGAATTTTGGTATTGGGACAGGAGACTTATGGAAACTTTTGGCATTGATGAGTGGGGGTAATCCTAAGATCTGCTCTGTGTCCTGTGAATATTCTGGTTTCTAAACGGCTTTGGCCCACCTAACATTTGCCTGACCAAGGCAATGTCTGGTGTGAGTTGGGTCTTCGTCTCTCTTGTCTTAGCCAGAGACACAAAGTCCTCGTTGGCTGGTTCAGTTTTATCACAGAACTGGTTAAACCTGGGTATGACACTAAATCAACTTTGGTTAAGGTGATCCCCCTCATGACCTCTGTCCCCCTCCTTGTCAGAGGCCTCTTCTGGCAATCTGACCTCCCAGACAGTCATCTGCTTCTACCTCCCATCTACTCCATTCAGGAAGGCAAGATATCAGAAACTTTTTGGTCTGACTACACAAATCACCAACTTTATTTAGACCTGTCATCAGCTGCACAGGAGGCAATTTTAATCCAGAGTCCTTTGCACAGAACATAATAAAAGTATTCTACCCTTAATTTCCTCTAATTTATCTTGTTATTTCTAAGCACTCATAAATACTGGCATCAACTTGAGAGAGGAAGAAACAAACTGTGACCTTTGCCAAGATGGTGGAGTAGGTAAAAGCTATGCTCACTTCCTTTCAGAACCACATCAGTTACAATCAAACTACAGAACAACCATCATTGAAAATCCCCTGAAATCTATCCAAATGGAAGCCCTATAACTATGGACATACGGAAGAAACCACCTTGAGACTGCTGGAAGGGACAGAGACACAGAATGGTCTGGTCCCACACTCACATGTGACCATTAAAAATTGAGAGAGATATCTCAGCTGTGGAAGTCCCCCCAGAAAAGGGGGGGGGGTCCCAACCCTATACCAGGCTCCCCAGACCAGGGTTTCACTGCTGGGGAGAGAAGTCTCCATAACTTCTGGTTGTGGAAACCAGCAGTGCTTGTGGCTGAGTGAGACAGAGGGCGGCTGAAGTCCCAGGCCCTCCTCTTATAGGGATCACCTATGGACTTACTCACTGATGGACTCACTCACTCTGAGCTCCAGCGCTGGGGCAGCAGCTTGAAAAATGGAACTACCTTATGACCCAGCAATTCCACTTCTGGGCATTTATCTGAAGAAATCCAAAACACTAATTCAAAAAGATATATGCACCCCTACATTCACTGCCGCATTATTTATAATAGCCAAGACATGGAAGCAACCTAAGTGCCTATCAATAGAATATGTGGTACACATATATAATGGAATATTTCTCAGACATTAAGAAAAGTGAAATCTTCCCATTTGTGACAGCATGGATGGACCTAGAAGGTATTATGCTAAGTGGAATAAGTCAGACAGTGAAAGACAAATACCATATGATCTCACTTACATGTAGAATCTAAAGTACAAAATAAACAACAACAACAAAAACAGAAACAGACTCATAGACACAGAGAACAAACTAATGGTTACCAGATGGGAGGGGGTTAGGGGGCAGGGTGAAAAAGCTAAAGGGATTAAGAAATATAAATTGGTAGGAACAAAACAGTCATGGTGTTATAAGATACAGCATAGAGAATATAGTCAATAATATGGTAATAACTGTATAGTGCCAGGTGGGTACTAGACAAATCAGGGAAATCACTTCATAAATTATATAAATGTCTAATCATTATGCTGTACACCTGAAACTATATAAAATAACATTAAATGTTAACTGTAATTGAAAAAAAAAAAGACTATTTAGAATATTAAAAAAAAGTCATTGAGAAAATTGTCTAGGAGAGTACTCCGCATAATGTTATACCTCATGACTTAATACTAGTCTAATGAATGATTAAATCACCGATTACAGATTTTTTTGCTCTATGTTGTTTCTTTACATAATTTAATGCTTCATGAGGGATTTTGGCAAATTCATGATTAGATATACTTTAAGTAAAATGATATTTTTGTGGATTCAATGTTTAAAATTTAAAAAAATGAAAATTATTTTTAGATTATAATTTTACTCAGCGTGAATGAAAATTATTATAATATGAGAGTTTCTTGCTAATCTCATGCACTCCATTTTTATGTAGAGACTGAATAGTACAGGGTAATCCATGGAACAGGTTGAATGGAGCCTGGACACAATATTTCTATGCCATTTCAATGTAATATAAAAAAATGCTAAAATTAAGATGAGTTGACCAAGAAAATAAAAAAGGCAGCAAAGCATAGGAAGAGAAAGGAGTACGTAGGAATATACCTAAGTTTGAATGCTATTGTTATAAGTAATTGATTACTGCATATTAACTTTTAAAAAATGTTATTATGATTGGAGATGAAAGGATGAAAATTGAGATTTAAATACCAGGTATAGTATTCATTTGAAGATGATAAAGGATTTTAAATGGTTAGCCCTAAATATATATATATACACATTTATTACCATTATGGTACCTCTGATATTATTTAGTCCTCATTTTACCCCTTCTACTTTAATTGCTGATTAAATACCTTACTGTCAATTGACTAATTATTGTGAGCTCTAGGACATAAAAATGTATTTTCATTCATAATTACTTTAGAAGTCTTTATTACTCAGATTTACACATGAATACAAGCAAGACATACAGATTTAAGACATTATGCTACCTTCAGAGTTGGATTTCATGAAATTTAATATAGAAATATAATCCTGTAGTCAAAATTTTGGAAAAATCAACCTCAGACAATTTCTTAGACTGATTGATGCCTTATATGCAGTTACACTAGTGGTTCACTGTGTCATATCATTGTGAAAATATGTTGTCAGATAGTTTTGGTAAAGACATAATTCAGTGAAATTTGGAAGGGAGGGCATTTTGTTGTTATATTTGTTGGTGTTTTTGTTTTTTATTATTGGTTTTGCAGTATATAATTAAATTTATTCTTTTACAAATAGGCTTGACTGATATTAAAATAAAATACTCTACATTACAATGATTGTATACACATGATCATAATTTTTTAATTTTCTCTTATCACAGACCTTTCATTTTAAATGTATTTCATATGTAATGTAAATCTGTTTGCCCTTTTGAAGTATCACCTAAAATTATCTTTGAGTGCTCTTCTCTTTAAAAGGCTTTTTCTCAGCCTCACTCTCACCACACCCATGTCTGGTCTCAACCAAAAGGAATTTACGTTTTTCAGCAAAATGATTGAGGATGGGAGCATTCTGGCAGTTTGAATATTTCCTTAGGATGAATCCAGATTTCTGGGAGTGTTTCTCATTGATAAGCATAGTGCAAGTTGATAAAGTATTACGCATCATTTAAGTGGCTCCCAACGTGTACTTTATGGACATAACACAGTACTGGAAAAGATTAATTTAGCTTACAGCACTGTTCGTTTATTGTGTGTAAAGCACAATTGTAAAAAGATAAAAGCAATGCTGTGTTTTTTCTTTCAGAGTGATAATTACAAGTTTAAAGATTTGCACACTTTGGTTTTTTCTTAAGTTCTTTTGGTTGTCTATATTCACAAACATCTTTTCTTTCACTTCAGCTTACAGGTAAAGTTGATGTGAAGGAAGAAGACAGAAAGGAATGAATGTTTCATAATATAACAGTTTAAATAATGATTCTGTTCAGTACATTGTCAGAGTTGCCATCCTTGATCTTCATTAGTATTATGACAATAAATAATGTCATGTTTAGTGGATTAATGACTGCAAATTTCAATTAAATAGCAACATAATTCAATTTTCTTCCCTATGAGCTCTGTATACAACAAACCATTGTCTGTGGCTTGAGGAAATTTCTCGACACTTTTTGCCTCAATTTCCTCATCTGTAAAATGGGAATAATAGTTGGACTTAACTCATAGGGTTTTGTTTTATTTTGGTAAGGCTTAACTGTAAAGAACATGCTAAGTACTACATATTATTATTATTAGCCACTGAGCTGTAATGAACATTAGTTCCTTGCACTGTTTATGATTATTTTCACTTTGGTTTACTAATGATCCAACAGCGAGGTTGAGCAATGCATCCTTGGGATATACACGATATTGAGGATACAAGTGGGTACTTCAGCTTCTTGTTTGAACTTTGGTTGTTGATAGAGGAACACCTGATATTTATGGGTCACTGTTAGACAATGCGATGTAAGGAAACTTCCACATGAAAAGATTCCAGTCCATGGACTTGTGAATTTTATGAATGTATAGAAAGGGGCCTAAGGCTTTATCCTTTTGGCATATAAAGAATTTCTTGCCCAAGAAAAGTTACATATTTCTATGATCTAGTTCTTATTGCACCATTGGGCCAGACAACTTTCTACCACAGTAACCAAGAAATGTGACTCAATCCCCACATATTGAGTAGTTTCTGGCAGAGGTATACTCGGCACAGCTGCGACAATGCTTCAGAAGACTGGGTAAGTTCACTCATGTGATTCTGAGGGCCTTCTTTGGCTATGGCCACATTCTTATTTATAACTTCCCTGATATATTAAGGTAGGGATTATGATTGAGTTATGAGACTCTATTAAGGAGACAGAGGTACCTGAGATGAGCAAACCTAAGGCCTGGGTACTTTGTTGCTTGCTTTGCTTTTTTAAAATTTTTATTTTATTTATTTATTTATTTATTTATTTATTTATTTATTTATTTATTTATTTATAAATTTATGGTATATTTATAGGAACTAAGCTTGGAAAATGCTCAACATATACTCAAAAACCTTTTTTCAGCTTGCTTTTCTCCTCTCAACTTTTAGTAGGAGTCTTACTTCCAGATCAGAGGTTGGAAGTTGCAAAACTGTCACTCGCACCCTTTCAACTAAAGGTTAGAAAAGCTACATAATCGTAGATTTTTAAAAACCCATTAGGAACCATAGAATACAAAGCAACCTAAATCATCTAAAATCCAGGAAACAACAAGCCCTGCATAAGAAAGAAGAGTGAAGACGTCTCTTACAACTGACATGGAGGGAGAAGAAGGAATTCTCAACAGATGGGAATAAGGAGAAACCAGCTTCACTTGATATTTCTAATGGCTGTATGGTAGGTTAAATTTCACTAGAGCCTGAAAAATGGAACAAAACTGCACTACCACCAGTTCTTTCCCTCTGACTTTTATTGAGTGGTGAAAAATAGGGGTGGAAAAAAAAAGTTGGGAGAAACTCCCAGAGATGACAATCTTTCAGCTAAGGAACATTAGAGGAGGGATAGGAGAGCTGAGAGAACCACCCTCTTCCCCTGGCATTCTCGACTTAATTCAGAAGATGGGGTGGTAGAACTGAATGAAACCACCCCTCCAAGATAGTCTCTACCTGCACACAGTATAGAGAGCTCTCAGCTGATTTCCAAAGGCCAAGGACATAGCAGAAGAATAAAAAGAGATTTCCTAAGGCCAGGGGCAGGACGGTAGAGCAAAGAGAATTTCTCAGTAACAGAAAAAGTTGGATTCAGCATGTAATGCAAGGAGCGATATCTCATCGATTAGAAAACAAGCTGTTCAGCCATGAAGAACAAGCAGAGTTTGGGAAGCTCATCGGTGCTTAGATCAAAGACCCTGTTGAGGACACAGTCCCAATATTGCCATCAGTACATTAGAAATCAGTAGTGAACTGAATCAAACTAAACTTCAACAAAACCAAACCCAGCTCAACTAAGAGCATATTCACTCAGCTTTTACTCTAGAGGCCTACGGGAAGGTGTGTGCTCCTTCATGGAGATAAATTTAATTTATATTAGTCTCTACTGCATTTTTAAACAGACTTATTGAGATTTAATTCATAAACAGTACAAATCACCCATTTAAAGTGTACAATTTAATGGCTTTGGTATAATCATGAACGTGTACAACCATCACCATAGTTAATTTTAAAACATTTTCATGATGTCGTAAAGATACTCGGTACTGTGGCTATCCTCCCTGCCCCCCCATTCCCCCCTCCCAGACCAAGGCAACTACTAACCTACTTGCTGTCTCTATAGATTTCTCTGTTATAGACATTTCATATGAATGGAATCATATAGTATGTCCTTTGTGACTGGCTTCTTTCACTTAGAATAATGTTTTCAAGGTTCATTCTTGCAGCATGCATTACTACTTCATTCTTTTTTATGAATGAACAATGTTACACTATATGGACATACCACATTTGTTTATCCGTTCATCAGCTGATGACAATTTCAGTTGTTTGGCTATTTGCGAATAATGCTATGATGAGAATTTATGTATCAGTTTTTGTTTGGACACATGTTTTTAATTCTCATAGGTATATACGTAGGAGTGAAATTGCCATGTCATATGGTTACTCTATGTTTAATAGTTCAAGGAACTGCCAGATTGTTTTTCAAAGGAGCTGCACCATTTTACACGTTTAGTAGTGTGTAAGTGTGTAATTTCTCAAAAACCTTGTCAACAGTTGTTATTGTATGACTTTTTGATTCTAGTCATTCTATGGGTATGAAGAGCTATTTACTGTGGTTTTTGATTTGCATTTCCATGCAATGATTGACCATTTTTTCATATGTTTATTGGTCATTTTTATATCTTTCTTGGAGAAATAAATCTATTGAGTTCCTTTGCCCATTTAAAAAATTAAGTTATTTGTCTTTTTATTATTGAGTTGTAAGATTATTTATATATTTTGGATACAAGTTAATTATCAGATATATGATTTGCAAATATTTTCTCCCATTTTGTGGATTGTCTTTTTACTTTCTGAAAAATGTCCTTTGAAGCACAAACATTTTTAATTTTGATGAGGTTCAATTTATCTATTTTTTCTTTTATTGCTCATGTTTCTTTTTGTTCTTTTTAAAGAAATCTTTGCCAAAATGCAAGATATGAAGATTTGTCTCTTTGTTCTCATGTAAGAGTTGAATAGTTTTGACTCTGACATTTAGTAGTTTGATTCACTTTGAGTTAATTTTTTATGGTATGAGGTAGTAAGTGTCAAGCTTCATTCCTTCATTGACTATTCCTTTCCCTGTTAGTTGGTCTTGGCAACCTTCTCAAAATTAGTTGACCATGCATATATGGGTTTATTTCTGGGCTCTCAATTTTATTCCATCTTTGTCTATCCCGTGCTAGTACCACAGTCTTGATTAATGTTGCTTTGTAGTATGTTTTGAAACATACTACACACTAGGAAGTGTGAGTCTTCTTATTTTACTTTTATTTTTCAAGATAGATTTGACTATTTTGGGACTTTTGCAATTCTATATGAATTTTAGAATCAGCTCATCAACTTTAACAAGAATTAATGTATGATTCATACTTTAACAAGAATTAATGTATGATTCTCAAAAGTATTGCATTGAATCTGTAAATCAGTGTAGGGAGTGTTGACATTGTAACAAGATATTTCTTCCAATCCATGAATATGGACTGTTTTCTCAGTAACTTACTAAGTCTTCTTTAATTTTTTTTCAACAATGTTTTGTAATATTGAGAGTGTAAGTTTTGCATTTCTTTTAAAAATTTGTTCCTAAGTGTTTCATTCTTTTTGGTGCTATTGTAAATGGAATTATTTTATTAATTTTATTCTCAGATTGTACACTGCAAGTGTACAGAAATAAAATTAAATTTTGTGTATTTATCTTGTATTCTTTAACCTTGGTGAACTGATTTATTAGTTCTAATTGTTTTTAATTGATTTCTTAGGGTATTTTGTATATAAGAGCATGTCATCTGCAAATAGAGACAGTTCTACTTCTTCCTTTCCAATCTTATGCCATTTATTTATTTTCTTTGTTTAATTGCTCTGGTTAGAATTCCCAGTACAATGTTAAATAGAAGTGTTGGGAATGGAAATCCTTTTCTTTTCCCTGATCATAGGGTGAAAACATTAAATCTTTCACCATTAGCTGTGATCTTAGCTGTGGGTTTTTTTATAGATGCTCTTTATCAGGTTGAGGAAGTTTTATTCCTAAGTTGTTGAGTGGTTTTACCATAAAGGGTTATTATTGTATTTTATCAAATGTTTTTTCTCTGTCTATTGAGATAATCATGTGATTTTTATTTTTTCTATAGATATGATGGATTATATTAATTGATTTTTGAATGTTAAAGTAACCTTGCATTCTGGGGTGAATCCTACTTGGTCATAGTGTATAATTCTTTTTATATGTTGGTTGATTCAGTTTCATAGTATTTTGTTGAGGATTTTTTTCATTAATATTAATAGGAAATATTGGTCAACAGTTTTTCTTTTTCTGAAGTCTTTGTCTGGTTTTGGTGTGAGGGTAATATTGGCCTCATAAAGTGAGTTGGGAATAATTCCCTCTTCTATTTTCTATAAAATATCTATTACACAATTTTTAAAAAATCATAAGACACATGAAAATGGAATTAGACACTTAAGATAACAATGAACTTATAAATTAAGATTAGAGAGACCAAATTTAGGGATTAGAGAGAGATTTTTGTGGTATACTAACAGACAGCATATGATTCATGATGAATCTTAGTAAAACTTTATTTTTTCACTTTTTATTTTTTGGAGAGTAACATCATATATTTTCTAAGCACATTTGTTTTCCCAAAACTAATATTAGATTTCTGAAATTTTTTTAAAGTCAAATTTTTGAGATTTCCAAAACTTTAGTACCTTATCTAGTATTCCTGCTAAAATCTATTTTTGTTTTTGTCAAAATGAGTTTGCTAAAATTGTACGAACAGATGCAGTTAAATTCTGAGAATTAGGCTCTGATGTATCCTTGGAAGTTAAATGGAACACAGAGACAATTTAATCAATATTAAACCTCTCATTATACTGCTATGTTGCCCTGCCCAGTACATAGTCCAGTATGAATAACTCTTGTTAATATAATTAATTTAGGGCAAAAAGCTTTTTGCTAGTATATGGAGGAACTTCATTGAATATCTATTTAGTAGGTTAGCTTTCCCACAATCAGTCTTGTTACACATATTTGTTATAATAATGAAATAAAGAAATGAAGCAGGAATTGGCAATACATTTTCCTAGAAACAGGTAACCCTATGCACACATGCAAAGTTAGTATAAATCACACATTTAGTGGCCAGATAATTTTTATCTTAAATATATGGTGCAAGCTTAGGCTGTTTAGTACAATTTGGAGATATATTAACAGCAAATAAATCAATCACTGTGGGATTAGGATGATTGGGACAGGTGAGACAAAGAATGTCTAGGGCTGGGAGTTGGGCTATGTAATATGGAGAATAAAGAGGTGTAGAAGGATAGACTTGGCATCCCAGGGAAGGAAAGTGCAGAAACAAAGATGAGGCAGGCAATGAAGAGTCCAGATAATAGACTGACAAAACTAGACAACAGGAAATCAGAGTCCAGGAAAGGCATTTTCTTTCATAGAATAGTAGCGAAAGCACAAGGAAAACATATTTCTGACCCAGCACTGAAAGTGTGCCTACTTGCATTCTTGCTGCCATAGGTCATAATAGAGTGTGGGTAAGCTTGGACCAAACAGTGAGGACAATAGCAGCTAAATACAATAATTCCCTACTGGTGAGTGAAGGAACAATAGTAAGAGGCAGTATCATTTGTTTTACAAATATTTGGAAACTCTGATATCTTACCAAGTCTCTTCAGGAATCATCCACCTCTAGAGTATTTTAGAAAAGGGTATTATGTAATATTCACTCGAATCCAGTTTCACGCTGTACTTCCTAATCTGTCTGTACCCCACCTTAAGTCTCTCTTTTCTTTGCTGATACCATCAGGATATCCTCTAAACCATCAACTCAAAAGTATTTGTGATATTTAATGATGGTTTAGAGATCAATGAAAAGACTGTGCTACAAAACAACCTAGGAGTTCCCTGAAACATAAATGGCTCTGAGTATTTGGACAAAGCAGTTTACTTGCTATAACCTCAGCGACTTCATTGTAAGATGAGCTTATATCAGTGGTGCCCAAGTTCCCTTCTATCACTAAAATTCCATGTGACTATTTACTATTATAACCCCTCTTTAGCAAGTGCATAACAATAGAGCTTCCTAAGACGTCCCCAGGCTTAAGAGATACAACTTTCAAAAAATTTTGCCTGCAAAATCAAGGTTTAACAAAAAAATGCTAGCTGTATCCTGACATTTATAAACTTGATCTGAGCAATCAAGGAATTGACAGGTTTAAAGAGAAAAACATCAAACAACTAGGCTATGTATTAAATATTTCTCCGTCATCCAAAATCACAGTCCATAAATCAGAGTTTTGTGACCATGAGACAAAATTGGCACCATAAAAATGCCACAAATATTTCATTTCATTTAGACGTACAGCAAAAGCAATGCTGAAGTTATTAAATATTCAGTGATTGACTGAAAGACCCCGAAATTTTTCTTCTGGTACATCTTTATGTGGCCCATTAACATAAAGATGTAATTGTGCCCTCATTAAAAAAAATGTATATATATATATATATATATATATATATATATATATATATATATATGTTTAATGCAAGGTCTACTGAGTCCTTTTCCTTTCCAGAAAGAGCCTTTTCACTACTTCTTAAAAGACATAAACTTTTCCATTTTCTATCCTGAAGGTTATAGTCTCGAATGCACTCAGTGGTAAGAAAGACAATCCAGATGAGTTCAGCAGGCTGAGTGCAGACTGTAGTAATAGAATAGACACATGTCCTGATAAAGGGAGAGGAGAATATTTACCTCCAACCAGTTGTCATGTAGTAGAAATTGACTGATTATTCACAACCATTTTCTTTTCTTCCTGAGCACCCAGGTATATATGAGGTCGGACAATTAAGTTCGCAAACTCATCCTAAAAGAAGTGCTACATACCTCAATGCTGAATATCACTAAGGTCACCTTCAAAGTACTCCCCTTGGGAAGCTATGCACCTATGCCAGTGCTTAGTCCACCCTTCAAAGCAATTTTGGAACTCTTTCTGGAATGGTCATCAGAGCGTGGTCATATTACCCTTGATGTCCTAAATGTCATCAAAATGTTTTCCTTTCAACAGTTCGTTTATCTTCAGGGGAACAAAAGAAGTCATTGGTGGCCAGATCAGGTGAGTAGGGAGGGTGTTCCAATACAGTTATTTGTTTACTGGCTAAAAACTCTCTCACAGACAGTGCTGTGTGAGCTGGTGCATTGTCTTGATGCAAGAGCCATGAATTGTTGGCAAAAAGTTCAGGTCGTCTAACTTTTTCACAGTGTTTTCAGCACTTTCAAATAGTAAACTTGGTTAACTGTTTGTCCAGCAGGTACAAATTCATAATGGATAATCCCTTTGATGTCAAAAAAATAAATAAATAAATAAATAAAGTTTAGCAACATAGTTGCAACAAGTTTGCGAACTTTATTGCCAGACCTTGTATTTCCCAGCTTTCATTGCCATTAGGTGAAGCATGTGTTTGACTTCTGGCTCATGAAACATAAGACTGACAAACACCATAGCTAGACCTGGACTATAAAACCCACTCATGCATAGTCTCTATTCTCTTTCTTCTTTCCCCGGCTGAATAGAAAACACTTCAAAGACCTAGGGAGGGTGCAATCATAAAATAAAATGAGCTTGTGCTTTTGATATATCTTGGTAGAGGCCTATCCAGAATAGGTGCCAGATCAGGAACACCTTTGTTGAACCACTGCTTTGGGAAGAAATAAATGTTTATTGTATTAAGCTACTAAAATTTTGCAGTTGTTTATTACAGAACTCAGCCTAGCCTAATTAATTTATATTGCTATGCTGAAAACAACCTCGGAATTTCCATCTCAGTGTTTTAAGATAAACTGGGAATCTGAAGTATAATGTGAAACCTTCCAGATATTAAATATTGACAAATAATTCAAACATTTAAAAAAATACTACTCGGCCTAAGCAAACATGTTGTAAACTAGAATTAATCTTCAAGCTGTACTTCTAGGTCTGTTTTAGTCATAGAGTATCACTCACCATTTCCTGAATGTTCCCTACAATTTTCTGACTCATACATACATTCATATTGTTTCCTCAGTCTGGAATGTCCTTTCTTATCCCTTTCTTCTAAGAAGACATGCCTGATCCTTCAGTTAGCATGAATAGTTAAGACTTTATTTGATATAGAAATTGAATATTTGGTATATATTAAATTTACTTGTCATAAAGAGATTCACATACATAGTAAGCATGAAACACCTGAAGAACAAATTCTCAACAAGAAAATATGCTTGCACTTTGGAGAGTGTGTGAACAGAATAAAAAGATATAAAGGTATAAAGGTACATTAATAAAGGAAGTGAGGAAATAAGCATACAGTAAATAAAATTTGAAAATAAGGTATAGCCTTCCAGATTAAAATCAATAGCTCTTTCCATATTATTTTCCTTCAGATTAAAGTCAGACAGGTATAGTAAACCTTTTACCTTAAGGTCTTTTTGCAGGAGCAAGCCATTATTTAAAGATACTTCACAATCCATATTTATTATAATTTTACAGAGAAAAGTATTAGAGCAGTTTTACATGAAAGGTAAAATATTCTAGATTTCTTATATATGATGAACTTGTGGCAGAGAAATTAGGGAGAGAAACATTAAAGCAATAAAAGTTTAAGAGCTTGAACTGTAGTTTAAAAAGACCCATTCATGATTTTTTAAAAAAATGAATAAATAAAACTTTCAGAAAGCAAGGAATAGATGGGAACTTTCTCAACTTGATAAAAACCTATAGCTAATATCATATTTAATGGTGAGAAACTAGCTTATCCTCCAACATCATGTACAAGTGAAAATCTTCACTATAATCCTTGCAATAAGGCAAGAAAAGGAAACAAAAGATATATAGATTAGGAAGGAACACATAAAACTGTCTTTGTTCATAGATGACATAATTGTCTATGTAGAAAATTTGAAACAAACAAACAAACAAACAAACAAAAAAGTCCTGAAACAAATAGCTATAGCAAAATTGCAGGATACAAGATTAAAATACAAAAGTTAATTGCTTTATTAGATACCAAGAATGAGCAATTAGAATTTGAAATTACAAATATAATAGCATTTACATTAGCACCCCCCTCCAAACCAAATACTTAGGTATAAATCTGACAAAATATTTACAACAAAATATGAAGAAAACTACAAAAATATGACAAACAGAATGAATAATAACTACATAAATGGAGAGATATTCCATGTTTATGGCTAGGAAGACTCAATATTGTCAAGATGTCAGTTGTTTTCAACCTGATCTATAGATTCAATGCAATTTATTAATCCCCCAGCAAGTTATTATGTAGATATTGACACACTCATTCTAAAGTTTATACGGAGAGGCAGAAGAAGTAGAACAGTCAGCATAATATGGAACAAGAATGAAGTTGGAGAACTAACATTACCCAACTTCAAGACTTACTATGAAGCTACAGTAATCAAGATAGTGTGGTATTGGTGAAAGAATATACAAATAGCTCAGTAGAACCGAATGTAAAGCCTAGAAATAGACCTCCACAAATACAGTCAACTAATCTTTGACAAAGGAGAAAGGGCAATACAATGAAACAAAAATTTTTCAACAAATTTTGCTGGAACAGCTGGACATCCATATGCAAAAAAAATAATAAGAAGAAATAAATCTAGATACAGAAGTTACAAAAATTAATTCAAAATGCATCACAGACCTACGTGTAAAACAGAAAACTATAAAAATTTCTAAAAGATAGGAGAAAATCTAAATGACTATGTATACGGTAATGACTATTTAGGTAGAACACGAAAGGCAGGACCTATAAAATAAATAACTAGTAAGCCAGACTTCATTAAAACTAAACTTATCTCTGCAAAAAAACAAGGTAAAGAGAATGAGAAGTCAAGCCACAGACTGGGAAGCATATTTGCAAAAGACAAATCTGATAAAAGATTGTTACTCTAATTGTTATTCTTAAATCTCACCAATAAAAAGATAAACAATTCAATTAAAAAATGGGCCAAATACCTTATCATAAACCTCACCAAAGAAGACATACAGATGGCAAATAAGCATATACAAAGATGCTCCATATCATATGTCATTAGGGAAAAGCAAATTAAAACAACAATGAGATGCCACTGCACACCTATTAGAATGGCCCAAATCTGGAACACTTGACAGCACTAAGTGCTGGTGAGGCTGTAGAGAACAAGAACTGTACTCATTGATTGCTGGTGGAAATGAAAAATGATACAGCCACTTTGGAAGACTGCCAGTTTCCTACAAACTACACATACTCTTAGCATATGATCCAGCAATCATATTTCTTGGTATTTACCCAAGGAAGCCAAAAACTTCTATCCACACAAAAACCTGTACATGGATGCTTATAGCAGCTTTACTTATAATTGTCAAAAGTTGGAAGCAACCAAGATGCCCTTCAGTAGGTGAATGGATAAATAAGCTGTGGTACATCCAGACAATGTAATATTATTCAGCACTAAAAAGAAATAAGCTATCAAGTCATGTAAAAAAAAAAAAAATCCGTGGAAGAATCTTAAATGCATATTACTAAATGAAAGGGACCAATCTGAAAAGGCTATATACTGTATGATGATATTATAGAGAAGGCAAAGCTATGGAGACAATAAAAAGATCACTGGTTGCTGGGGTGGGGTTTGGGGGAGGGATAAATAGGTGGAACATAGAGGATTTCAGGGCAGTAAAAATACTCTGTATAATACTATAATGATAGGAACATGTTATTATACATTTGTCCAAACCTATAGAATGTACAACACCACGAGTGAATCCAAGGTAAATAATAGACTTTGGGTGATGACGATGTTTCAATGTAAGGTTATCAGTTGTGACAAATGCACACTCTGGTGGAGAATGCTGATAATGAGGGAGAATATGCATGTGTGGGACAGGGAGTATCTTCCTCTCAATTTTTGTGTGAACCTAAAGCTACTCTAAAAACTGTCTTTTTGAAAAAAAGAAAACACATTTTGTGTACTAAAGCCTTAATTTTGAGCAATTTAGCTTATCAAGATAGTCAATATGTTAGCCTCAATTCAAGGATTCCACAAGCACCTGTGTGAACCAATGTGAAATGCAGAAGTAGAGCAGGTGACACCCAGTCATATGACAAAAAAGAAAGGACTTAGACAAAGCAATCATTAATATCTTTGCTACTTTTTAAAAATTTTTTATTAGTTTCAGGTACACAAGACAAAGCAATACTTAGACGTTTATCATTTATATCCCTCACACTGTGTGAACCCCCTCCCCCCATCCACTATCCCTCTGACATCACACAGAGCCATTACATTTCCATTGTCTTTATTCCTAATGTTGTACTCCGCTTCCTGTAACCATATAACCATATACATATATATATATATATATATATATGAAATTATAGTTGGCATTCATTATTGTTCAGCTTCAGGTGTACAGTGCAGAGATCAGGCATCTACATCATCCCTGAGGTGGTCTCACAAATGGGACACGTGTCCATTGGATACCCTATAAAATCTTTACATTATTGATTACGTTCCCCAAATTAATTTTCAAAACGCTGTGGCCATCTTGTGGTTACCGACTATTTTCTAAACCCCTCACCTTCCCCCTTATCCCCCCCCCGCCCATCTAGCAACCCTCAGTTTTTCCTCTATGTCTCCAAAACTGTTTCTTATTAGTTCATTCACTTATTCTTTTCTTTAGATTTTGCATATAAGTGAGATCATATGGTATTTGTCTTTCTCTGTCTGACTTATTTCACTTAACATAATGTTCTCTAGGTCCATCCATGTTGTTGCAAATGGTAAGATTTCTTTCTTCTTTATGTATCTTTGCTACTTTTGATTCAGTGTTTTACCAGTGCTATAGTAAAAGAGGATTGCTAGTTCAAGATAGAACCATTCTCATTCTTATTTGTTTTACATAAAAATAAATCTTTCATGCATACAAGTGACTGTCTGCAAAAATAGTCACCCGAAACATGTAGCCCGTCCTTGAATCTCCATGGCTTTAGGATTTGCTGTGATCAATAAAATGCAGTGCAAGGTAATCCTTCATCAGTCTAGACTCAGGGCTTAGTAAACTTGGCACCTCTTGTGTTCACTCACCCGGAAGTCAGCTGCCATGAAAAGAAGCCCAGGCTATTCATATGGAGAACTGAGGTACTGGATAGACATATGAATGAGTTCAGACAACACTGTAATAGAGAGGACAAGCCATCCCAGCCAGGCTTCAGCCATTTTCACCACTCCAGCAGGGACACTAGGCATATGAATGAGGCCATTTTAAAACTTTCAGCCCCAGTCAATTTCCCCCCTACCAACACCACCTGAGCACAGAAGAACCATATTCACTGAACTGTGGCTAATTCATTATCATAAGCAAATCAATCATCATTGCTTTATTTCAAATAGTCGCTTGAAACATTAAATTTTGGGATAACTTGTTATGCAGCAATAGATAACTGTTATAAGAGATTTATGAAATGTATGTATTCTGAGCAAAAGGGAAACAAAACAATCAAATTTTAAAATCTTACTATGTTCTAGGCAAAGTATTTTAGAAATATGTATCTAGATGAGACAATTAGAAATTTCTAAATAAACATTGTGTGGATGGACTTTTATGAATTTACCACATAAATGAGGCAAATTACAGAGTAACAAATTGTACTTTTTAAGTTTGGCCATAGGCTCTCACATTATTGTTTCTAATCTCATCACAAACCTGGAACCAATCTTAATTCACTTAGCTCCAGGTTTGTGATGAGATTAGAAACAATAATTGGAGAGAGCAGGTAGGAGAGGAAAGTTTGAAACTGGTGCTGGCTCAATAGGTGGTTTTTATATATTGAGATAGTAGATAGGACTTGGAAGGACCAACTTCATGTAAAGCAGTAAGATGAAGCCTATAGAGAGAAGATACTGGAAACAGGCACCCAAATGACTTTTGAACAAAAGGCCAAAATTATGTTTGTTTTGTTCCCAAGCAAATGATCACTTCGACTAAGTCTTAAGGAGCCATTCAAATTTTTTTTTATAGAATTATACATTTTGTATAATTCTAGGGACAGAGGAATGTTGTATAATTCTAAAGGACAGAGGAATGTAATGAAAAGAACACTGGGATTTGGTAATGAAATCACAGGTTCACTTTGGGCTCAGCCATGCCTAAGCTGTGAGCACTGGGCAAGTGATATAACTTCTGTGCATCACAATTTCCTCATGTATCAAATGAAGCATTTAAACTAGGTGATCTCTAGCATCTTTTGAGCTGAAAAGTTTTGACTACATGATTAGCGCTTAAAATAAATGCAGCGTTAGCTAGATATTAGATTTATGTTACTGTGGCAGCTCTTTTCATGGCATAATTATGTATTTAGTTCAAGGAAAAATATTGCATCCTTAATTCTGTCAGCCTCAGGCTAAAAATGAATAGAGTAATTAGCAGGCACTTTTAGAGTGCCTACAGTTTTGGAAAGGGCACATTATAAGTTTATTAAATACATGAAAATTACATTTTACTTTTATATTTTAAAAACTACGTAACATTTTAAAAAGCGTGTTTAATCATGGTGTTTTTTGAAAGATTAAAATTTGTCTATTCTACATGACAAAGATATTAACAGACCTTAGAGAAGTCAGTGTTAGGAAACCCTCAACTGGCCATGTGTGTGCTATTAAGCATTTTCATTTGGCTCTTCTTTGCAATTAGCATTCCAAAGGTTATGCTGACTGGTTGTGGACACCATATGTTTGGCATTAGTCCCTAAAGTTCTGCCACGTGTTCATTTCAATAGCACAAGCACTGTGGTGAAGGGAAACAAAAAATTATCAAACATTTCAAAGCAACATCCAAGTCCCATATTTTTAAATCAAGTATAAAGACTATGATGATCACAATTATTTGTTAGTCAACAATTATTGAATGTTTATATTATGCTAAAAGCAGACACTCCAAAAAATATATTGACAATGGCACTTGGATAAATAAAATGACCTGGAGTTGTTTACTTTGTTTAGAAAAAAAATAATGGTCAAAGTTTTAATATTACCTAGAATTGAAAGGATGCATGATAACCACTGGGGTCTTTAAGCCTCTTGTATCATGTCTTTATAGAAGGGGATGAACAAGAATACTACTTTGTGAGTATACAACAAACAGTATCTTCTTAATTTAGAAATCACGAGAGAATATGGTTGTAACTTATTTCCACTAAAACAAAGAAACAGTGTCATCAAAATGGCTCTTTACTGTCCAATAAAATGGCTCAAAGGATTTTGCTGTCTTTGCTGTCCTTGTCTTTGACTTGCTTGTTTTGGGGGTCATATTCTAATGTTTGGCAAGCAAGTAGACTCAGTTGATGGTTGCTTCAGTGTAACTGAGTAATTAGAAAGAATAACAAACTCTTAATATGTGTAAAAGATCTTAAAAAGACATGGTTGTTAGTAATCTCTTTAATTAAAATGGTGAAAAGAGAATTTAAAAAAATGTTCCATCCTTTATATTTCCAGCCATTTAGAGCAATGGGAGAAGTATGTCTAGATCTTTGCATCTGAATCATAGATAACAAACTGAATCAAATACACTATATGGTGATTGAATTGACTGAGTGCTGGAAATACCACTGTGTCTTATGGCTAGGTTCTATGTTTGACCTTAACGCTAGCAGGTGGTTCATCAAAGGGGTTCAGGGGTACAAAACACAGATTTTTCTCTATACAGCCTCTGATTCTGAAATTAGCTTGAAAAGATTGGGAGAATTAATACATCATGAAACCTTTGTGAACTGAAGCAAGATACAGAGAGCAGACTTTCCTGCCTCTGTTGCTTCTACACCTGTTCAACTAGTGGGCAGAAATGTTCCTGAATTTGTTCCAGGTTTCATCAGGATTACATGCTTTAGGTTCGTTTGTAATTGTGTGTCAGAGAGATGCTGACTTTTTCGTTTTTCCCTCATATGAAAATGTTTTTGAGCCTCTACTAAGTGCTAGGTACTCCATTAGACAAAGAAAATTCAGCAATGTTTAAGACAAGCATGATACTTGCCCTAACGGAGCTTAAAGTCCAGAAATAAAGTCATTAAACTTAAACAAACAAATTGGTATTTACTGGGAATGGTATAATTTGACATGAACTTTGTGCGAGCTTTGTGTGTGTATTACTGGAGGACCTAAACCAGTCTTAGGATTTATGAGAAGTTTCCCTAAAGAAGGGACATTTATTTTACTTAAGGTCAGAAAAGTGAATAACAACCAGCCCGAGAAGGAAGGGGCCAAAGTGGAAATTGAAAGTGTTTCACTCAAGCACTGATTTTCCAAGTAGCGGGAGGTTACTTTCTCAGATTATTGCATCTAAATAAAACATTTTGAAAACCGGTCAGAGCCAAGATGATGGATAGATATACACTGTGCATGCCTCCTTCTGTGAACACATTAAAATTACAACTAAATTATAGAACAATCGACCTGGAGAACCATCTAAAGTCTAGCTGAACAGAAGTTTTATAACTAAGGAAATAAAAAAGAAGCCATATCGAGACTGGTAAGTGGGAAAGAGACGCAAAACAGGTGGGCCCCAAACCTTCATATGTTGGTGGTTGAGAATCAGGAGAGATATCTCAGCCGTGGAGTGTCCCCAATGGAGGAGTGAGGGACCCTAGTGCCACACCAGATGTCCCAGCCTGGAGTACTGGTACTGAGATAAAGAGCCCCTATAACATCTGGCTGTGCAAAAGAATGGGGATTCTGAAGACTGGGTGAAATAGAAAGCAGCGAGAAACCCAGCTGTAATTTTAAAAGGCCCTGCGCACAGATTCACTCGCTTGCAGGTATTCACCCTGCGCTCCATTGGAGGGACGGTGACTCAGGATATGTCAGAGGCATTCAGGGGGCAGAATGAAGTGTGTAGCTTCCAGGTGAGGACAGTCAGCATTCCTGTGCAGCCAGCAGGCAAGAACCCTCTTTCTTGTGTTGAGCCCACCCCCACATGACCAAATATGAATCTGATTGGCTGGTGAGCTTCATTGCTGCACCCTGTTGACTCATTGGAACCCTGCTGTACCCAACTCCCTCTACACCACAGGCATTTTCTCTGTGAAAAGCCAGCCCTGCCCACGTTGCACTCTTTCTTGGAAAACTTTCAGAGTCTACAGGCTCCAGGTGGGTGATGACTGGCCTCAGTGTGCTCTGAGACTTGCTGAATAGCTCCAGGATCAGTTCTGGCACCAAATCAGAATCTATATTAACCTGATGATCACAATACTTTCCACTCTCATGACTCCCTGAGACCCTGCCTCACCCACTTGTGTACCACTCAAGGCTTTATCAGTGGCTGAAACTTAAGGGAGCTGGCAGGTGGCAACAGGCCTCTGGGTATCTTGGCCCGGTACTGGTGGCAGCCATCCTTGGTTCACAGCTTTACTAGCACAGGCAGTAAAAAAAAAAAAAAAAACACAAAAAAAAACATGGATCACTTTGTGGCTCCTACCAGGTAGGAGCATAGGCAGTTGGTGACCTGGGCCTGTACTAGAGCTTCTCCCAAGAGGCCCTGGAACCAACATATCTGGAGGTTGGCTTCAGACCACCATAGAGCACCCACCCAATTAGCTCCACAAGCAACACACAAAAAGAGCAGTCTCAATAGGAAAGAGAGGCCTCTGGGGCAAATCCCACTCAGTGAGGTAAGCCCCTCCCACAGCAACCCATAAGCTGTGGATGTGGACAAACCCCAGTCAATCAGCCCAAGGGTAAACCCCACCCACTGATGGGCCAATAGCAATTAAAACTCAACTATAACAGGAGAGCACACACAACTGACACAAGGGACACTCATGAAGCACCTGGAGCAGGTGATCAGGGAGACTGTGCCAGGCCCCACAGAGCACCTACTACATAAGGCCACTTGGCCAAGAGTGGGAGACATAGCAGATATAGCTAATACATAGAAACAAACACAGAGAGATAGCCAAAATGAGGAAACAAGCAAACAAACAAAAAAATGAATCTAAGTAGAATCCAAATGAAACAACGGGATTCTACTCCAGAAAAAGAACTAAATGAAATTAAGGCAAGCAACCTACCAGATATAAAATTGAAAACAATGGTTATAAGAATGCTCAAGGAACTTAGTGAGAATTTAAACAGAGAGATAGAAAGCATTACAAAAGACATAGAAACCATAAAAAAGAACCAGTCAGAAGTAAAGAATACAATAACTGAAATGAAGAATGCACTCGAAAGGATCACCAGCAAACTTGATGAAGCAGAGGATCAAGTCAGCAATTTGGAAGACAAGGCAGCAGAAAACACCCATTCAGAACAGGAAAAAAAGAAGCCAAAAATATGAGGATTGTTTAAGAGGCCTCTGGGACAACATCAAGCGTAACAACATTCACATCACAGAGGTACCAAAAGGAGAAGAGAAAAAGCAAGGGATTGAGAATGTATTTGAAGAAATAATGACTGAAAACTTTTCTAAGCTGGTGATGGAAATAGACATACAAGACTAGAAAGTACAGAGACTCCCAAACAAGATGAACCCAAACAGGCCCACACCAAGACACATAATGGAAATGGCAAAGGTTAAAAACAAAGAGAGAATCCTAAAAGTATCAAGAGATCTGTGTAAGATTGTCAAGTGATTTTTTTCAACAGAAACTTTGCCGACCAGAAGGGATTGGCACAAAATATTCAATGGGATGAAAAGAAAGTTCCTACAACCAAATTCATTCTACCCAGCCAAGCTATAATTTAAAATCAAAGGATAGATAAAGAGCTTCCCAGACAAGAAAAAGCTAAAGAAGTTCATCACCAACAAACAAGTATTATAAGGAATGTTAGAAGGATTTCTTTAAGACGGAAAAAAAAGAGAGAGAGATCAAAATTATGAATAATAAAACGGCAATAACTATACGTCTATCAACAATTACTTTCAATTGAAATGGATAAAATGCTCCAATCAAAGACACAGGAGGGCTGAATGGATAAGAAAATAAAACCCTTACATATGCTCTGCCTAAAGGAGACTCACTTCAGTTTGAAAGATACTCACAGATGGAAAGTAATGGGATGGAAAAAGTTATTTCATTAAAATGGAAACTAAACAAAACAAAGCTGGAGTAGCAATAGTTATACCAGACAAAATAGACTTTAAAACAAAGGCCAAAACAAGAGACAAAGAAGGAGCAAGTAATCCCACTCCTGCGTATTTATCTGAAGACACCCAAAATGCTACCTTGAGGGAACATGTACATCCATATGTTCGTTGCAGCATTGTTTACAAAGGCCAACATGTGGAGGCAGCTGGGATGTCCATTGATGGATGAATGGATAAAGAGGTGGTGGTACATATATACAATGGGATATTGGTTGGCCATGGAAGGGAATGGGTTCTGGCCATCTGAGGCTGCATGGATGGACCTGGAAAGTACTGTGCTGAGTGGAGTGTCAGACAGAGTAAGACAGCTGCAATGTGATTTCGCTTAGATATGGAATCTAAAGAACAAAATAAACAAACAAAACAGAAACAAACTCATAGATACAGAGATCATTTTGATGGTTGCCAGACAAGAGGGGGTTTGGGGTGTGCGTGAAAAAAAGGGAAGGGATTAAAAAGTACAAATTTGTTGTTAAAGTAGTTATGGGATGTGGGGCATAGCATAAGGAATATAGTCAATAATATTGTAATAACTATGTATGGTGTCAGATGGGTACTAGGTTTTCTGGGATGATAAATGGGAGGCGCTTGGGAGGCAGGGTAAAAAAGGGTAAAGGGATTAAGAAGTACAGATTAGTAGTTTAAAATAGTCATGGGATGTAAAGTAAAGCATGGGGTATATAGTCAATTATATGGTAATAACTATGTATAGTTCCAGATGGGTACTAGATTAGTCAGGAGGATCACATCATAAATTATATAAAAGCTTAACCAATATGCTGTACACCTGAAATAATATAAAATAATATTGAATGTCAACTGTAATTGAAAAATTAAAAATGGGGGAGATGGTGAAGGGGAATAAGAGGTCTAAATTTCCAGGCATAAAACAAATAATTCATGGGAATGTAATGTACAGCGTAGGGAATATGGTCAATAATATTGTGATAGTGTGGTATGGTGTCAGATGGTTGCTGGACTTATCATGACAATCACTTCTTTAGGTATATAAATGTTAAATAACTATGATGTACACCTGAAACTAATATAATATTGTTTGTTAGCTTATTTTCAATAAAAATCTTTAAAAAAGAAAAACAGAAAGAAAGAAAGAAAAAAGAATCTCCCTTATCCTTGATATTTCTTCAGCAATTTCCATTCACTGGCCCCCAGCCTGCTTCTTGGCTATAAATTACTACATGTCCATGCTATATTTGGAAGTACGGCCAGTTCTCTTTTGAAGTCTCATTCCCTATTGCAACAATCCTGAAAAAAAATCTATTTTACCACTTAATTATTTTTTTAAACTAAGCTGTTATTTAGGAAAATAAAATGCAGTTTGGAAATCCTTACCACTTGTAGTATTGCAGATATACACAAAGAAAATATATTATGGAATAACCAGAAAATGTTGAAATTGGAACAAAAATATGCATATAAAATATTTTGAGGGATTTTAAAATTAAAATATGGATAATACAAAATATTCAGTAGCCAAATAGGACTATGTACTGATTAATATGAACAACCTGGCATATTTTTTTTGTTTTCCCACCAGTAAATGGTGTGAGTTAATGGAAATTAATATTAATATAGAAATGCTTCTGCTAAGACCAATGTGGGGAATTGAAAGCATTTCTCAGAGATCCCTGGCTTCAGTATTATTAAACTATTTCTCTATTGGCTGAGTAGATTATCACACCCTCTTGAGGAGGAGAAGGAAAATCCTGCCCAATATATTACTAGCAATGTTCTGGGCAACGGTTTTGCACCCCTCCTTTCTCCGTATTGCCTGTATTCCACATGCAATTTTCAGCACTATTCTCTAAACACAATTAGGAATCACTTGAAGTTAGCACTGAAATGTAATTTAGAAGTACATGAAACGTAGCACGATCATTAACGCATGATGTGTAAACAACTGAGAAAACGCCTGTGTTTTCCTTTTCCCAATATAAATCCTCTTGACTAGTTCAGGAAATCCTTAAGTAGAGTGGCTGGACCAACTACTGTCCTACCATGCAAAGCCACATGTGATTCAGGGCACTTCTGCTATCATTCAGGCTGTATTTCCAAACTGTGGTTGGGGGCTATACCAGTCTACTGGAAAGTATGGATTGCTACTTCTCTGATAATGCTGCTGGCAGCTGGTCAGAGATCTAAGGGTTCATCGAGAAAGTTCCGAGGACGCCAAAAGGTCAGTAAGACCTAGAGTACAAGAGTCAGTCCACTTTAAAACTCCAGGAGCCTTCCCATAAGTTTGCTTTATCCTTGTGTCTCTAAGTCTAATAAATGGAACAAATGGTTTGAGACACTCAAAAGCAGCCACTGGGGGAAGTTTTAGGCTGTGTTTGCCTGTTGGCAACTTCAAAGCTTTGGCATTTAAAGGCAAGCAAAGAAGGGTGGAGAGCACTGCTACAGTCTGGAGAAGGGAAAGCCTGGAAGAGTAGTGCCGACTAGCAAGAGGAGCCAAATTGTAAGGTCATGGGGAAAAAGAGCTGGAAGTTACTTAGAAGTAACTGAACTAGAGCCAATATCTTTCAGCAAATGGCCTTGGGTGCCCCTGGTTGCACATTTGCAAGGGATAGCCCCTCTGGTCTTGTCTAATTCATTTAAATACACAGAGATTGCCAGTGATTCAGATTTCTTAGAAGATAACTCCCCTGCCTTTTTTTTTTTTTCTTTTTAATTCTACCACTGTATAAAACAGATTTGGTAGCCTTTGCAAACCACTTCACCCAAATAAGGCAGATGCTTTCCTTAGTCTCTAAAGCTTTAAATAGTCCCTACAGATTATAATATTGGATAAATTCTAGAAGTTCCCAGGTTCCACAAAAAACAAATTCACTGTAAATCTAGGTAACTAACTCATGTACAGGGACACCATCTTAGAAATCGTGACCCAATAAATTCATAAAAGTAGTAGTAATAATAACACCTTACATTTATGTAATAGGTTTTCACAGCACTTCTACATTTACCTCAGTTGTTCACAACAACCAGTGAGGTAAGTGGAATAAGAGTTATTAACCACATTTTACAAATGAGGAAACTGAGACTGAGAAAGACTGGTGTGAGCGAGAAGTTTTGAGGGGTAATGCCAGGGACAGAAGCCAAGCTTCCAAATTCCAAGTTTTTTCATTTTTCCATTACTCAATACTGCCTCTTTCTCCATCTTACAGGAGTCATCCAGGCTTATTTTTAATTTGAAAGGAAAAGGAGAAGATAAATATTTGAGAAATGGCTTTAATATAGCAAGAAGAAAAAATAAAAGCAAAAACTAGTGTGGATCATTATATAGTGAGGTAGTACTTGGCTCACCAATAAATAAATTATCTAGTGCTTGGGACTGATTGAATGGAAGAAACCTGGCAAAATTGATACAATTAACACCACTCTTCTGTGTGCAGTTTGCAGCCCAAAAGACTGCAATAATTCATCTTTTACTAAAAATAGCCATATATATTCCAATGCCCCAAATTTCTGTTAGTATGAAACATTTCTAATAATAAGCCTTCCACATCCCTAATTGTAAAACACAATCTCCACTTTTCATTTTAGCTTTAAATTACAAGATGAAAGATTGGTGATTTTCAGATCATTTATCTTTTATTTACTGATTTATTTTTCTAGATGAATAAAATGTCTTGATAAATCAATGCATATAACTATTATTTTCTTTTAATATTTTAAAGAAGGACTTTACAGTTGTTAACTAAAATAGTACAAAATAATTGTTTAAATTGTGGATTGTTTTGTCCCTAAAATAATGAAAAATATTCTTGTTTGAATTCACAATTTGAATTAGAATTCAAGTGACTATGTATTAATATTTATGCAAGAATGAAATTTGTTGTGGGCTACCTAAAGAAAATCCTTTAGCTATTAGTTTGGTGCAAAAGTAATTGCAGTTTTTGCAATTATTTTTAACCTTTTAAACTGAAATTACTTTTGCACCAACCTGATAAAATAAATGAGTACACTTGCCTCCAATCATCTCACCATCAAAGATCAGGCACATTTATCAAATTGCAATTTGACTTAAAATTCTATCTTTCATATTTGATTTATGGACAAAAAAAAATAACCTCATCCTAAGGATAAAGAATAGTCCATCTGTATTAATGCATGAAAGTGAACACATGTAAGCAGGAACATAAAGCAGTTAAGGTAGCAAGTGTGAAGACTCTGGCTCTTAGCTTACAAATCAATCATAGAATCCAGGACGGGAATTTCAGCTCCCTTTTCTGACATTGGATGGAACATCAGTAACCCTGAAAAGAAAGTTTACGGAAGGATGTTTTTCTAATACTGTAGAGGACATAGAAAGGTCATTTATTATTGAAACAAGGAACTTTCCTCTATCAGACAGGAAATTACATAACTTCTTGGAATATAAGTCAAACTTCCAAAGTGAACAATTTTATTTTTTTCTACAAAAAAGTTAGGAGTCTGCTAAAACAGCTCTTGAAATATTTTAAGACTGTATTAATGTCCTAGATGCAAAGAATAAGAGTTCTTGGCTAGTATGGAGCCACAGTGCTGAAACAAGAAGAACCACATTCCACACCATAAAATTTGGTGTTTTAATCTTCAACTTTTTTAAATAAACTTTTTTATTGAAATGAACCATGCTATAGAAAATACATAAAGTCAAGATGTACAGATTGGTGAATTGTCACAAAAAGAACATATACATGTAACTACCAACAAAGACGAGATGTAAAACACCACCAGCCTCTCAGAAATGCCCTTCATACGCCACCATTCCCGTCCCTCTATTCTTTCTTTCCACTGGTAACCACTATGCTGCCTTCTAACACCAAGAATTGTATTTGCCTCTTCTTGAACTTTATATGAAAAGAATCATACAGTTTGGATTATTTGGGGGTCAAGTCCTTCATTCAGGTTTTTTATTGTGAGATTCACTCCTATTTTTGCTTGTAGCATGTTTGTTTATTTTCTATGCTAACTGTGTCCATTGTATTATTGTGCCACAATTCAGTTATGAATTACTTTCTGCTATTGAGGAAGATTGTGTCCTGGTTTGACTATTATGAATAATTCTGCATAAATTCTTGTACTTAAGAAAAATTGCAGGGGAGGGTATGTTACTATTTGGCATATTCCTAGAAGAGAATGTCTTAGATCCTAGCATATGCACATGTTCGCATACTGCCAGTTTTCCAAAGTTATCAGTTTATACTCTCATCACATTCCGGTTGACTCCTGTCTTTCTCACCCCCTAGAATTGGCATTTTAAAATTTTATCATTTTAATTTGCATTTCCCTGGTGATTAACTAAGTTAAGCAATTTTTCACATACTTATCAGCTATTTGGAAATCTTTTCTTGTATAGTGGCCTGTTCAAGGCTTTTCCCCATTTTATTATATTCAGCTTGTCTTTGCTTTTTATTTCTTAATGGGGATTCTTTCATGTCTCTTGAAAATCTGTTGACTTGTAGATTATTTAGAAGTTTATTGTTTATTTTCCAAGTATGTAGGATTTTTTCAGCTATTTTTCCTCTTATTGATTTCTAGTTTAATTCCACTGTGGTCAGAGAACATAACTTGTATGATTTGTAGTCTTTTAAATTTGCTAAGGTGTTTTTTATGGTCTATATGAGTGACAGAAGTATAGGCATTCTGCTATTGTTGGATCGAGTATTCTGTAAATGCGATGGAGTGCTCTATAAATGGTGACATATGAGTGAAGGGACCATTCTATGACCTTCCAACCAAATCTTAATTCTTTTCGTGGGCATGTGTTTCAGGGCTGTGACCTTCACAAAGTCTTTCTTCAGTGGTATATTTTTTTCTCCATAATGCCTACTCCTTCTCTGCCTGCAGCATTCTAAATCTATTTCCACGAAGATTTAACATCTGTGGCTATGTTTTGTTACCCCCACCCACTCCCTTTGAGAGGCAGGAGTGCTAGACTGAGATGGATTGGGAGGATTTCCATTTCCTCAGCTAGGATAAGGCTTGGAAAATACTTTTCCCTATAGAATAGCCTTTTGTTATGGAGAAGACACGGAGAATATTTTGTAATGATTACTCTTCCCCTCTCCCTTTCAGAACCAAGAGGGGATTTCTCAGATGTTCACAATGAGAACTTGGTGAGATTCCTGGAGGTAAAGTTGAGAAAAGGGTGGAGGCCCACAGGAGTTTCACTCGCTCACATTAGTCCACACTCAACCTCTAGCAATTCATGAAATTTACCATTTCAAAGTATTCCTAACAGTTTACGGCTCCTGTGGTTTCTACTCTAGGTAATCAGATTTTACCTTAACTTTCTGGATTTGCAGTGGTGGTTTTCCTGAAACCCCAGTTCTCTGATGGATCAAAGAAATGTTGTCAGGTTATCCAGCTTTTTCTTGGAAAAATGGAAGTGATAATTTACAAACTCTTTACATGTCAGTGTTGAAACTGGAAGTCCAATGTGTGTTTAGAGAGTCTTTACATATTCTAATATGTTTGTTTTATTTATTTTGTATATTAGAACATTTTCTTTCACTGTGGCTGTGCATTTCATTTTCTTAATGGTGTTTGGGATGACGAGAAGTTTCTAATTTTCATGTCATGCAATTAATTAATCTTTTCTTTGTTGGCAGTGTTTTTATGCCTTCTCTTAAATGGCTAAAAGTTATGAAGATATTATTTTAGAATTTCATCTGCAAGCTGTATCATTTGACTTTTCTTATTTAGATCTACAGTGCCTCTGTGCATGAGATAGGGGTTAAGATTAATTTTAGATAGTTGACTTGGCACCTTCATTGAAACAATGATGTTCCCACTGCTTTAGTGTGAAATCAAGTACCCATTAAGTGTGGATCTGTTTCTGAACTCTATAATCTGTTATATTGGTTTATTTGTCTATCTGTGTTTGTCCATCATGTGATGGTAAACTACGCTTGTAATAAAAATAGTTAACTACTCAACTATTTTATAATGTTTTGATATTCAGTAATATTTATCCCTCACATTTATTTTTCTCCTTTAAGTTTGTCTAGACCAAGAGTTGGCCAAGTTTTATGGGCCACATAGTATTTTTAGTAAGTGCGCAGTGCTGCTGTTTTAACTCAAAAGCAGCCATAGACAATATGTAAAAGGATGGGAATGGCTGGGTTCCAATAAAAAATCATTTACAAAACAGGGAGTAAACCCAAATTTGGCCCACAAACTGTAGTCTGTAGAACCCTTGCCTAGATTCCCTCCAACCCTCGGGATTTCAAATGGGATTGAAATAAAGCTATAAAGAAAGTGAAGGAGACATTACTTCTTTACATTATTGAGTATTCTGATCAATGAATGTGAGATAGTTCTCCATTTATTTAGGTCTTCTTTAATTTGTCTCAATAATGTTTATGATTTTCTGTGTAGAAATTTTACACATCTTTTATTAGGTTTTTGCTAGATATTTAAATAGATGTAAATAATTTTCTGTAACTGGTGAGATGATTATATGATTTCTATTTTAAATTGTTGAATCACAATGATTAATTATCAAAAGTTAAATTAATCTTTTATTTCTGTAATAAAACCCACCTGGCTGTAATGTATTATTCTTCTAATACATCACTGTATTTTGTTTGCCTTTATTTTGTTTAGATTTTTCGTGTTTGTTTATAAGAGAGATTGGCTTTAATTTTTCATTCTTGGAGTAACTTTGTAAGTTTTGAAATCGAGACTATGGTAGTCTCATAAAAAGGATTGAGAAACATTTAAAAAGTATGTATATTTTAGAAGAGTTTGTGGAAGATTGATTAATTTTTCCTTAGTTTTAAGAAAGGATTTACCAATGGGGTTTGGAAATTTCTTTTGGGAAAGATTTTTTTAAATTAGAGACTCAGTTAGTTTAACAATTATAAACCCCTTCAAGTTTTCTACTTCTTCTTATGTTCATTTTGGTAATTTTTTTTTTCTAGAAATTTATACATTTCATGTAAAACTCCAGAGTCCAACATGGAAGTGACTTGCTATTTAAATTTAAATTAACTAAAATGAATACATTTAAAAAAATTGTTCTGTAGTTATGTGAGTCACATTTCAAGTGCTCACTAGCCACAGGTAGCCTGTGTCTACTATACTGAATAGTACAGATTATAAAACATTTATTCATTGCTGAAATTTCTAAAAAATAGCACTAAATGTTCAAATTCCATGGCATAAATTTTTATACGTTCTTATTTGTTTCAATGTCAGTGGCATCTAAGATGATATCTCCTTTATATTACTGATGCTACCCATTTATTTTTTTTATCATTAGCATTAGAATTATTATTTATCCCAAGCAACCACCTTATGGCTTTGTTGTTTTTCCTATCATACTTTTTTTTTTTCTTAATTTTATTACCTTCTCTTTATTATTTCTCCTTTCCTATTTTTTCTTGGGTTTAACTGGTATTTATTTTCAGACTTGTTAGGGAGTCAACACTTAGATAATTATTTCTCAGTTTTTATTATTTTCTAGTATATATGTTTGAGGGTAAACTTTTTTTCTGTAAGCATAGTTAGCTGCATCCTGTAAGTTATATTACATTTTCATAAGCAGTCAGTTGCAAATATTTTCTAATTTCATTGTAATTGGGCCTATAGGTTATTTAAAATGATATTGTTTAATTTCCAAATATTTGAGGATTTGTTAGTTTCTAATATTGAGTTCTAGATAAATCTAACTGGTTAGAGGATATACTCTATATGCTATTAGGCCTTTAAAATTTGTTGAGACTTGCTTTAATGAAAAATACAATAATCATTTTGGTAAGTGTTTTAAAGGCATTTGAAAAAATGCTCATTTTGAAAGTATTGTATGCCGCTTTCAATATTTGTTATAGTAACTCAAGTTGATTAAATAATGCCCAAAATTTTATACATAGACTGATTCTTTTCAAGGACATATGAGAAAATCTGATATATTAATTCATATATGTCAGAAATTAATTGGAAATAAACGTGAAACTAATAGAGAATAAATGAGAGCATTTCAGTTTTCTTTGCTGAAATTCTGTATTTTGATACTTACCACTTTAAAACTACATCTTAACTCAAAAATAACTCCAGCAATGGAGAGAGCAAATACAATCTTATTAGTAAAGAGATGATTTTAGTGTAATAATAGCTAATATTATTGAAAGTAAACTGACACCGCGAGACACTTAACCATGGAGATGGGAAGACTGTGGGTGGAATTGGGCCCTTGCTGACTCTCTAGTCTTAACTTCCTGTTGAACTCTGTGGTAACTTCCGGGGTGGGGGAGGGAGGGCAATATAAGAGGGAGCCATGTTGGGCTCAGCCCCCCTCTCTTTTTCCAGGCCATGGAGGACTGCCCTCCTTGTGTGTAGGTGCGTGTTCCTTCTCTTGATGGTTCCATTTTCTTTTTTTATTCCCAAATAAAACGTTTTCTTTTGGTGGATTATCTGGAGAATTATTTTAGCAGACGACATAATTGTGAGAGGGAGAAATGTGGGTATTTGTGATTATTAGGTAGTAAATACATTCCTCAGATCTATTTTGTGGTTGATGTATCTGTTTACACATGCATTGAACAAACATACTTCAAGGAAGTGTTTGATAATAATATACTTTTGTTTGTATTCTGATTAAAACCAGGATATTACTTGAAAAAGATTTTATTACACCAGTTATTGATAACTTCAGATATGAACACTAAATATTTCATTAAAAATATGTTTTGTCCTTTTTTTCTAAATTAGTTATAGGGTTTGGATTTGTATTTTCTAGAGGAGAGTGTATTTTCAATCCTAAGAGAATCTTAAATCTGAATTATTAAATATATTCTCATGTTTGATTCCAGGCATCCACAGTATTATGAAATAATTTTTCAGATATTAACACCCAATATTTGGCCGTGATCTAATCATGGTTCTCTATAAGTTTAGCTGTCCTGTAGTTTCATCTGTTGCTCCCAAATCCTTGTTACTTTAAAATATTCAGAGGTGAAATTGTCACTCTGCACTTCTTTTTAATGCTATTTTCAGACTTTTTGTTGAAAACTTTCTACAGATGGGGTTTCCATCACTACCTTTTATTGATTTCTCAGGCAAGCAAACAGAAGCTTAGAGGGTGATTTGGTCTACTAACACTAGACATAGTGAAAATATATTTTATTGTATAAATACAGCAGAAATTGATTTCATGACTGCCACATTGAGAAGGAAAATATACTTTGGCTTTTACACAAAGCAGAGTGAACATAGCCAATCTCTCTCCCTTGCCACCAAATAGATTCTCTCAGAGGTAATGACTCAACTGAGGCAGCTGGAGAAAGCAGAAATGCCTTTAGGCATAAAACCTTGTAATTGTCTTGCTAATGTAGATGTGAGACTTTTAAGCATTTCATTCAAGCAGTCAGAAATTTGTTTTCATGTTCTTAATTTTTTGTAGCTTTAACTATAAAATTCATTCTACCAATTGATCATTAGAAATAAAATGCCAATTGCAGCCAGTTTAATTCTTGTTAATGATTTATATTATTAAAACTAGAAGGTTCTTAGAGAAGCAGAATATAAGATTTATACTCCAACTGAAAACTCATTATTGTAATATCCATGCCATGTTCTAGATAATCTCTCAAGTTGAATTGTGTCTATATGATATCAAGTCATGTAAATGAAAAGAGAAAAATTAATTCAAGTATCCAGATATAGGAACATGATAAACTTTTATTTTGTTGGAGATTTGTTATATGAAATAAGACTGAGTTACGTCCATTCACACATTTGGTCAACCTAAATATATGGCCATTACTAATCAGAATGAGGAGAAATGATATATGTCTACTTCTTTATTACAAACACTGCAATTATTATAGACAATGACTTTGGAAAAAGATTCTACATAGAAGAACTTACACAGAAATTCCACTGTACAATTTTGTGCCAATTCTGTGTCTAGATCAATATTCCTCTATTTTTGCACAAAACCCCTTATTTTTAAGACTCAGGAAATTTAGAAATACTACACATTTCCTTTCCTTGCATGTGCATTTTAAAACCACCTGAGAACTCCCAACTTTTGCTAACATTTTGGCATTGAGCTCACCTTCTTTATTTGCTCTTCAAGTTCCTTCATTGTTGTAGGTGAGTCCAGCCTCCACACCTCGATATTTTAATTTGGGGACATTTCTAACTTCGGTACTTCTCCCTACTTCATTGACTTGTTCCTATAATCATATACTGGATTTTGTCATTCCTTAGCACCATTTTACTATGAAATATTGAAATCAACCAAAATCTGTGGACGAATAAAGGGGTATTGTGGAAAGTAACTTCACAGGGTGATCTGATCATAAATTCCTAACTGGGTAGGTCACGATGCGTAGTCATGCCCCAGGCATGTAATTTTTTAGTAAAAGGTTTATTTTTGCCTTAAGCAAGACCTGTCCATCGTTTTTGTGCATCTAGGTTATCACACCTTTGAAATAAGCTGTAACCACGCTCAGAAGAGCACATAATCTTGCTAACTGTCCTGTAATGTAATCCCTGCCTTGCGTTCTCCCAATTCCATGTAATCTTCCTTTCCCTGGTTAATTTTGAATGCATAAAAGAAGCTGAAAACTTGTTATTCTTCAGAGCATTTGAGATCCTGCTCCTTGGCATATGTTGCAAGTTTGGCTCACGTAAACGCCTGTAAAAATTCTCTATAGGATTTTACTTTCTTTGCATTGAAAAATCTTATACAAAGATCTCACTGCCGCTTCACAAATCCTATCTGGTCTACTCTCCCATTCCAATCACGTTAGATCATCAATCTCACTGAGAAATTCATTCCATTGAACTTTGTGCTCCACATCTCTCAACCCCTTTTCATCTTTACAAAATAAGTATTACGGTCTCTATTATCAGATGGTATAATTATTTACATGGGAAATTCTAAGAAATTTACAAAACAACTATTAAAACTAGTAAGTGAATTTATCAGAATAGTACATTCAATATACAAAAATCAACTACATTTTTGTTAGCACACATAATTAAAAATTTTTAAAATACATTTTATTTATAAAAGCATCAAAAGCCATAGAGTACTTACAAAGATTATTAACAAATTATGTACAGGATCTATACAACTGAAAACTGCAAAACATCACTGAGAGAAAAAAAAAAAAAACAACAACACTAAATAAATGGAAATTACCATGTTCATGGTGTGGACAAAAAATGGGTCCATGGAAAGTAACCTCACAGGGTGATCTGATCATAAAGTCCTGATTAGGTGACTAGTCATGCCCCAGACATACAACTTCTTTAGTAAAATGTTCATCTTTGCTCTAAGTCTTGTCCATTGTTTCTGTGCATCTAGGTTAACATACCTTGAAGTAAGCATAACCAGAGCACATAATCTTGTTAACTATCCTCTAATCCAATCCCCACCTTGCTTTCTCCCACCTTCATTAAATCTTCCTTACTTTCCTCCTTAAGTTCAAATGAATAAAAGAAACTATGAAACTGTTATTCTCCGGAGCATTTTAGTTCTTGCTTCCTAGCAATTATCATCAATTTTGGCTCAAATAAATTCTTATAAAAATTCTGTATACATTTGGATATTTCTTATGTTAATGACTTTAATTTTCTGGCTTCAAGAAATACTATAAACCAGAAATAATTAATATAGTGTGGAATTAGCATATGGACAGAAAATAGATCATTAAAATAGAATCTAGACTCCAGAACACAGAGTCCAGTCATTTATGTGACTGATATATCATATAAAATTATTCAATTTACAACAAAAACACAACAGTAATCCAATGAAAAAATGTCTTTTCAACTAATGGTATGACAACTAGTGAACATTCATATGAAAAAAAAATGTAATTTGATTTCTACCTTACAAAAGTTAATATAAAATGGATCAGAGGCCTAAATGCAAAAGCAAAAAACTCTAAGAATTTTGTAAGAAAATATGAGAATAATTTATATAGGCCACAGAAAGCAATAATTATAAAAACAAAACTGATGTTAGACTACATCAAAATTAAAATATCTGTTCATCAAAAGCAAATAAATAGGCATTTCAACAATATTAATTCTTCCAGTCCAGGACGGGATTTCTTTCCACTTATTTATGTCTGCTTTAATAGTTTTCATCAGTGTTTTATTGTTTTCAGTGTATAAGTATTTCACCTTCTTGGTTAAATTTATTCCTAAACGTTTTATTCTTTTTGATGTGATTATAAATGGGATTATTTTCATGATTTCCTTTCTGAGTAGTTCATTATTGGTGTGTAAAAATACAACTTATTTTTGTATGTTGATTTTTTTATCCTGCAAATTTACTGAATTTGTTTATCAGTTCTAACAGTTTTTTTGGGGCATCTTGAATATTTTCTACATGTCTGCAGATTACAACATCTACAAACAGAGGTATTTTTTACTTCCCCCTTTCCAATTTGGATGCCTTTTATTTCTTTATTTTGCTTAATTGCTCTGGCTAGGACTTCCTGTACTATGATAAATACAAGTGGTGCAAGTGGGAATTCTTGCCTTAATGTACATACTATTCAAAGTGATCTAAAGATTCAATGCAATCCCTATCAAAAATCTTAATGGCATTTCTTACAGATAATCAGTAAAAAAAAATCCTAAAACTCATATAGAACCACGAAAGACCCTAAATAGCCAAAGCAATCTTAAGCAAGAAGAATAATGTTGAAGGCACTACACTTCCTGACTACAAAATATATTATAAACCATAGTAATCAAAACAGTATGGTACTGGCATTAAAACAGATGTATAGTTTAGTGGAACAGAATAGAGATCCCAGAAATAAACCCACACTATATGGACAACTGATATTTGACAAAGGTGCTAAGAACACACACTGGGGAAAGAATAGACTCTTCTACAATGGATTGGAAAAACTGGATATTCAAAATCAAAAGAATGAAATTAGACCCTTATCTTATATAAAAATTAACTCAAAATGAATTGAAGACTTAAACATAAGACCCGAAACCATAAACTCCAAAAATAAAACATAGGGGAAACACTCCCTCACATTAATCTTTGCAAAGATTTCTTGCATATGACACCAAAGCACTGGACATAAAAAACAAAAATAGATAAGTGGAACTACATCACACAAGCTTCTGCACAGCAAAGGAAACAATCAACAAAATGACAAGGCAACCTACAGAATGAGAGAATATATTTTCTAACCATATATCTGATAAAAGGTTAATATAAAAATATATAGGGAACTCCTACAACCCAATAGCCAAAAAATAAACCCCCTAAGACAAATAACTGGATTTAAAAATATGCAAAGGAACTGAATAGAGATTTACCCAAAGAAGACATAAAGTGGCGAACAGGTTTATGAGAAGGAGCTCAACATCACTAATCATCAGGGAAATACAAATCAAAACCACAATGAGATATCACCTCACACCATTTAGGATGGCTTTTATCAAAAACAAACAAAACAAAACAAAAGGTAACAAGCATTGCCAAGAATGTGGAGAAGAGGGAACCCTTATTCACTGCCAGCAGAAATGTAAATTGGTATAGCCATTATGGAAAACATTATGGAGTTTCCTTGAAAAATTAAAAAGAGAACCACCATAAGATCCAGTAATCTGACTTTTGGGCATATATGTCCAAAAGAATTAAAATCGAAATCTCAAATTTTGGAGATCTGCATTCCATGTCCATTGCAGCTTTGTTTGCAACAGTCAAGACATAAAAGTGACCTAATGTCCACCAACAGATAAATGAATAGATCAAGAAAATGAGGTATATACCTACAGTGGAATATTACTTAGTCTTTAAAAAGAAGAATATTCTGTCATTTGTAGCAACATGGATGTACATGGAGGACATTATGTTAAGTGAAATAAACCAGACACCGAAGGACAGATTCTATATTACCACTTACATGAGGCATAAAACACAATCAAACTCATAGAATCAGAGAGTTGAATACTAGTTGCCACAAAAACTGGGAGCTGTTAATCAAAGGATACAAAGTTTCAGTTATGCAAAATGAATATGTCCAAGAGAGCTAATGCACAGCACTATGCCTGTACTTAATAATACTGTATTGAATACTTAAAAATTTGCTAAGAGGGTAGATCTTAAGTTTTGTTCCTATCATACAGAAAAAATAATAAAGAGAGTATAAGAAAAATTTTGAAGGTGATAGACATGTTTATGGCATAAGTAGTGGTGATGATTTCATTGATGTAGATTTATCTCCAAACTCATCAAGTAGTATACACTAAATGTCAGCTTTTTGTATTTCAACTATAGCTCAATAAAATGGTTAAAAAAATAAAATGAATAGGTAAGATATACGCTGGGAGAAAATGTTCACAAAGTATATAATTTTAAAAATTACTGTTTTCTTGCATATATAAAAAACTCCTGAGATTCAATAATAGAAACATAAATAACCCAATAAAAATAGAGAAAATACTTGAATGGATGTTTTGCAGATCATTAGGAAAATGCAAAATAAAGTCACAATAAGATATACATCCACCGGAATGAAAAAAATTAAATTAACTATAAAGAAACCCAGAAATCTAATGTAATTGTGGTGAAAATTCTTACATAGTATTAGCATTTTGGGGAAAAAAGGTCTGTTAGTTTTTAAAAAGTTAAACACACACCTTCCCTACATCCAGAAATTCCAATTTTAGGTGTTTTCCAAAGAAAAAGAAAGCATATGACCATAGAAAGCCTTCTTTAAAATTTTTCATACCAATTTTATTAATACTTCTCAAAAACTTTATGAAACCCAGCTATTCCTCAAGAGGAAAATAAATAAGAAAGTTTTGGTATGCTCATAAAAAAATTATTAGTTAGGAATGAAACTTATAAAAAACTACAGTGCTTGCAACAACGTGGGTGAAACTCAAAATACAAAAGATTGGGACTGTATGATTTCATTTATCTGAAACCTTAGAGTAGGTAAAACTATGATGAAACCTTAGAGTAGGTAAAACTATGATGAAAAAAAAAATCAGAACAGAAGAGTGAGGGCAAGGATTTATTGGGAAATGGCAAGAAAACAACTTTTGCGAGGTGATGGAAATATTTTATATCTTGATTGATGTTTAGTTAGCTCACATAGGTGTATGCATTTTTCAAACTCATTGCTTTCAATCAATATTTATGCATTTCATATTTACATTTTTTTTTGAAGTTTTCAAAATATTGAACAATAGTTAAAGGTACACATGTTGAAAGATTTAGCAGTGACATTCAGTGGCATTTACACCTTACTTTGAAATGCCTCAAAAAATAAGCACTCTACTGCAAATAATCCTAAAGTAACAGAATCCTATTGCTAAATCCAGTTGGCCATTCTCCTTTCTTAATGGCCTCTAGGCAGCATTTGTCATTTAGTGCCTATTTTCCTTGCTGGTTTGTGTAATATATCAGACCTCAGCACCTGAATAATCAAATGTGTTCAGTAATACCTGTTCTTTGACTCAAAGCATCCTCCTGTCCTACTACTTATCCAAACCCTACCATCCTTCAAGATCATTCTTAAATTTCAGCCCATTCACAAAGTTTTTCTCGATTATTCCATAGGGATCATTGTCTTCTGAATTCATTTCAAATAATATTTATTGAGCATATGCTTGGCTCTGGTTTATGTGCGTAGACTAGGTGAGTGAACGAAAAAGACAAAGATCTCTATTTGGAGCTTTCCAAAAAGAAGACAGACAACATAGAATACATATAATTTTTATCACTCATTTAAAAATTAACCATAATACCCTTTGCTTGTCCTTGATAAACAAAGGATGTTATTATAAGTTGCCTCACATATTTTTGGAAGCATGAGTGTTAATATATTGAATTTAAATTCTTTCATATCATTTTCTTTTACTATTTTAAGCTCATTTGTATGATGAACTGCCTTGTATATCTTGACTCTCCATTAGATTTCATGATCATTTCACGAAAGGATCAACTATCTAAAGTTATACAACTTGTCATACATTTAGTAGAGTACTATGCAAATGATAGATACACAATAAACAAACATAAATACAATTTAAGAGAATTATATTTTGGATATATAACTATTTTGTAATACACCAGTTAAAGTATGGTGTGGGGCATAATGGGAGGATCAGAAAATAACAAGTATTAAGTACCTTCTGTGTATATCTCTCTATATTAATCTCATTTACTCTTCATAATAATTTAATTTTCAAATGAGAATACTGAGGCTTACTGGGATTAAGTTGCCCGCCACGGTCATACAAGCAATAAGAGGCGGAGTAGAGCTTTAAAGGCAATTTGTTTTTACTCTGTCACTTTAGCTTCCCTGCTGGATTCATATATGGTTCTTAGAAATAAATGGGTGTGGGATCCTCCCATCCTTTCTCTAATCCCTTATTCATATTTGAAAAGCTGGTATCCATAGCACATATCCACATGTGGTAAAATTTTGATAGCAATGACTTACTATTATGGTCTTCAACAAATAAAATACACATGTCCTAAAACATGCCAGCATATTATAGAGAAAAATCATTGCCTTCAGAGAAAGGAACCTTGATATATATCTACCTTGCTTCTGGTTAATTAATGATTAATTAATAACTAATTAATTAGTATGGTGCCTACATTTTTTTGAGTTTTACATTTTGAAAGCCATATTCAATATAACATTTGATGTGATATTAAATTGTTTCTTAATCAAATTTATTTATTAAACCTAAATAAAGTACATCAAATACATCATATAACTGTCTTCTTTATAGTAGTAATGATGAAAAGCTTTTCTTCATAAATATATTCTAAGCAAATATTTCTCTAATGGCACAGATAACTAGCAATTTTGGAAATCCCTAAATAATTGCCAAATTATTTTATGGCAGATAAATGAAGATTAAGGTCAATATTAAATATTTTAGGCAATGTAAAAAAATAATTAAAATAAATTTCTAACATTTGTCTCTCTTAGAGGCATGAAATAAAAATTATTTGGATCTTGTTGAATTATCATTAAGCAGTTGTCAAATTATATATGTTTCCATTTTTCCACTTAAAACATAGTCCAAATGAGTGTCATGCTGGAGGAAGGAGCTAATTTAATGTTCTTCTTTATTTAGAAGGATTTTAAAATGTTTTTGCCATGATATTAACACAATGATATTCAAGTATTGCTTTTTATTGCGGGCAGGATGTGTGGTTCGTGGAGATTCACAGTTGCAGAGGTGACATAGTAATCTGTGCTCTACCTAACCATAGTGCCATCGTATCGGATGCAGACGTCCAATCCTTCCTTTTTTTCTAATTTGAATCACCTTACATGTACTCTGTAACAATACACATAGCTCATATTTTCTACATTATTAGCAGACACAGAATTCCACAAACTTCAAATTACCTCTAAGAGTTGAAATAAAAGAAATTTCGAAAGGACTCCCACTGCTTATTGCTGCAAGCCTGAGGATAGAAATAGGGGAAGGTAAGACTTAAGAAACTTCATGGACAAGAGCCAAAAAATACAGAGGAGTTAGGTGAAGACACACAACATTTTTCTCAGAATGAAAAATGTCCATCATTAAATACCAATGTATTGAGCACAGTTGGGACTTGATAGCTCGGGGCAAGGGCTTAAGATGAATGGGACCACAGCTTGCAGTATTGGAGAAGTACTGTTAATGGGGAAGATTCATGTATAAGGAGAAGTGGTGATATCTCTTGGTGATGTGGCCATACAGAGAAAGGAAGAGGGAAAATTTAGTCCTCCAGCAAAGACAAACGAGAAAGAGCAGGCAACCTCTCGCTGCCCCCAACATTATATTTTAAAGAAATTGTATAAAAGGACAGAACTGAGATTTGCAGCTTCTCTCAAGATAGAAAAAAACTATTCCTCACCCCTGCTGCCAAAACAACAACATGAAACAGAAGAAAACTGTACCACCTCGTTCTAATATATTCCATAGCACCCAAACAAACTTTTAGGAACATGAGAAAACACCTTGAACCCCAAACACCAAATATCTTCATGTTTGAGTTATGTGTGGTGCTAATTTTACCTCTTTGGTGATTATATGATTCCTTTTGGGAGTATAAGTGGGATGATTCAAAATTAATCCCAGAAGTCTACAGCTTGATTTTTTGGTTTTTATATTTTAGACATAAACTATTATCTTTGTACTCTGGAAGATAATTTTTAAGTTTTAGATATTATCTTTGCTTTTATTCTGTAAGATGAAGATATAGAACTTTTACAACAAAGCACATCCTTGGGAGATACCTCAGGAAGGGTATATATATATATATATATATATATATATATATATATATATATATACCAGAATGCTCACTATCGCTCAGACAAAACACCAATTTCCATACCTGTGTATTTTGCTCATGTTTTCAACTTTTGTTGGAATGTTCTTTCATCTCATCTCAACCTAGTCAACCCCAATCATACTTCAAGATCTAGGCTTAATAACATTTTCTCCATAAAGATTTCCTGAATCCTCCCACAAGCCAGAATAAAAAGCTGTAATAGGTCATTTTTAGGATTGTGCATACACACACGCACACACACATACACACTCACACACACACGTGTGTCATTATGTGTTACTTAACATAATATTTGCCTGATTCCAAACCATATAAGATTTAACTCAGGCATCACTTCCTCCTTGGGAACTTTCCCAATGTTTTTGTCACTTTTCCTTCTACTCTCAGCTGGAATATGTCAGACGGCCTTTTTTGAGCTCCCACAGCATCCTGTGGTTATCTCCATCATGGTGCTGAATACCTGGGCTCATAAGTGCTTGGCTTTCTGTCTTTTACTCCTTGTTAAATATAATACATGCTAGTGGGTATCCTGGTAACATATCCTAGTAGATGATACATTCATGGAATATAGAACTATTGTTTTTAATATATCTATCTCTGGTGCTTAGCCCAGGGCCTGAAATATAACAAGACCTTAATAAATCATTAATAAAAAGAATAGATATTGTAGTATAGTAATTATTATTATTTTTGATTCTGCAAGTAAATGGTAATTGTCTTCAAGTCTCAAACTGAACCTCACTTTCTTTAATCCCAGAGCCAAAAAGAAAGCCTATTATGTACTTGACATTTGATAAAGATTCCTTAAGTGAAATCATTTTATGATATCTATATTTCAAAAATAAATCCTGTCAGCTACATCTAAAGTTGGCTACAGCCCCCCACACAAATTAAGAGGCCTTATTTCACCAAATTGCTGCCTATTTTTTGCACAAATTAAAACGTTCTACTATTAAAGTTGCAGTCACTACATCTGCGTCCTGTAAGGACTAGAAAGCAAATAAATATGTATATCATTATCTTCTTTATACAGTCTCCAGATTTCTGAGGTGAACTTCTCAACACAATTTGACAATACCAAAACCATTAAATGCTACTCTTCTAGAGTTTAGGAAAAATTTTTTCCCTCCCCTGTGATTTAGAACTTAGTACAATTAGAAAGTGAAGAAAGTGGGGATTTTATGGCTACCGAAATCAGAGTCAGCTGACATGTCTACATCCAGAGGAATAACTTACTAGGACAAACAGTTACACTTACTGAAGTTGGAGAGATATTAGGTGTGTCATAGGGTTTAATATTAGTATTTGGTTTAATTTTTGAGTCACTGTAGTTGACTTCTATCGTCTTTAGGAGACAATTCATCAAGAATTGTGTGTTGCAATAAGTGGCTATCTGATTGCCTATTTTTGTGGCTACCCACAAAACATGATTTCTTCACGTCATTTTATGAATAATCATCACATTCTTCAGTGAATAATCTGTGAGAAAATATAAATTTCATAATAATTATCAGCAGTAAATTCTTAACACACTTCTCAAATATCCTAATAAGGGATACATATATATCCCAATAAAGGATATATAGCATATATATATATATATATATATATATATATATATATATATATATACACATACATACATATGCAATAATTAAAAACTATAACTTATCTATATGTGCAGAATTCAAATTTGGAACCAATTTCTATAATTAACCATGTAAAACAAAATCATCTAAAACTTTATAGAGAAGATATTTATTAATATATTTTAATGTATGAAAGTCCATTAATCATGTTTATTCATAATTTGGCCATAATTATAAGTTATTCTCAATATAAAATATGAAAAGTAAGAAACAGTAGATTATTTGATCTTACACTTATTAATCAAAACGTGAGGAGACGGAGACTTTTTAAAACATGCTTGCCAAGATACTGTCCCATTACTTACTGGAGGTGAGAATATCTATATGCTCACAGGAACATGTGTTAAATGCTTTATAAGTATTACAAATTTTACTGTAGTTATTTCTTTTCAATGAGTGGCAATATTTTTTTCTTTTGAATAGCCAATTTACATCTTATTGACTAGAAGTGCTACTTTTTAAAAATATGTAAAAAAGAAAAGTTTAATTGAGGTAAAATTCACATAATATAAATTTAACCATTTTAAAGTGAACAATCCAGTGATATTTAGTACATTGACAATGTTGTGCAATCACCAACTCTATCCAGAGCCGAAACATTTTCATCAGCCCAAAAGGAAAGCCCACACCCAGTAAGCAGTTAAAGCCCATATCCCCCACCTTCTATCTCTGGCAACCACCAATCTTCATTCTGTACCTATGGATTTACTTATTTTGGATATTTCATGTACTTTAAATCATATAAAATGTTATCTTTTGCACCTGGCTTCTTTCAGTTAGCATAGTATTTTTGAGATATAACCACATTGAAGCATGTGTTTGTTTGAGTACCAGTTTTCAATTTGGGGGATTATATACAGAAGGGCTACTTTTATGGTAAAGGACATATGAACTCTTGATTGAGTTTTCATAGATTTAAAATAAAAAAAATGATATATTAAAAGATATATTAAAGTAAAGATTTGTCACACAGGATAGGTATAAGTGAATAAATACAATGATGTCTATTGCCTTCTATCTCTGAGCTCTGTTTTGATTTCTTTCATCCCACCTCCCTTGACCTTCTACCATATACTTTCCTATCCCTGTCCCTATGTCATATCTTATCTCCTCTACGGAGGTGAATGAGGATAAAATAGTAATGATTTATCTCATTTGTCAGGGTAACTTTCAAATTTCTTTTAGCCATTCAAGACATGTCTTTGATTTTATGGGACATGGTCTTGCTTACTTTAGTCAAACTATTCACAAACCCCTCATAGATTGTCTTCCTAAATGAATGCAATTGTGGACAAATGCATTTTAAATGTATTTAGATGTGTTTTACGGTCACTTTGTAAAAAGACTAGCTAAGTTTCATCTAAATGAGATGAAACTTTTGCTATTCTGACTAGACTCACAGACCTCGTGAACAGCTAAAGCTTTTAATAATTATGTGAATATCACAACTTACTTCATACAAAGTCATGTTGTTTCTGGCTTTTTATCTCATTCACAAAACACACAACCACAATATTATTTTTTTTCTGTTAAATATCCGTTTGTATACATGAGTAAAGTATTCTGCTTCGTTACATTCTTATGAAGTCATTCTCTTAGATTACAAAAAGAACAAATCATCATGATTTACATTAGCTTTTCTTTGGGAGAAAGGTGTCTGGGATTTACTGTCAAAGCAAGTTTTACTTTCAACTTTTATCAGTATGACTGCTTCTGCATAATTTCTTTAATGTGGTCTGTTTCAACCTGAAACTCAGCAAAGTGGGAAGGGATGACTGTTTTAAAGATCGTATCTCTAATGATAAATAGATACTTAAGAATAGTATTAGTTAAAGCAAAATGCATTTCTCTAAACTTAACATTTACTGATATTTTCTTTAAATATATATATTAAATATTAAATTGTAATAAAGCATGCCAATTATATGTTATTTATATATGTAATATATATGTATATATTACATACATGTACATTTTTTCATGTAACATATACATATATATGAATTTTAAATAGCTCAGTTTAAATATTTTCAAGTCTTAAAGTTTACTAGTTAGGTTTTTTTTGTTTTGTTTTTTTCTTTCAGCATTTTCCCCTCACCATTTCTATTTTAGTCTGGATTTTATTATAGAAAAAAAAAGTCTCTTTCCCTATGTGATTAATGGTACTCCCCTTAGTTATGATATCACTGCGGTCTCAAATTCAAAGACATGGCACATGTTGTAGACTTCTGCTTTTCTAATTACCAAAAGCCAAAATACACTAGGTAGTATTTAAACACAACTAAGGGGAGAATTCCTATTAGGTCAGAAAACAGGAAAGACAGGCTTAATGTTGAATTTACCAGTTGGAGCTATAAAGCCTCAAGTATGTTTTATGATTTCTGCACGTCTTAGGCCCAAGTAGGTCTGACAGAGCGCCATCTAAGCACACATTTCCTGTCTTAAGTCAACGTTGGACCAGGCCCCAGAAGCTCACAGTGTTACACTGACTCTTTCCAGACTTTAGTCAGGACTAAGCCTCGTCTCACCGATGCATTCCTAGCCTGATTCCCTGACTTAGAAAAGCTGAAAGTGTCTGGTTTGTGCAACCAATCTAAAATTTACTGCTGAGAGTGAGAAATAAGTTATCTGTCACCTTGGCCTGAACTACACAGAGACATATGGTGTAAATGCTGGGAGGATTCAGTTTCAGGCAATCTTTATTTTACCTAGTTCTGCAGAAACATTAGTTAAATATGAAATGTTTCTCTGGGAAAAAAATGGTTTTACAAAATCTTACTATAAAAATTCAAGCCAAGTTGGAACTTAGTCATTGGGAACCAGGGAGGGCATTTCAACATTTAGGAAAATCCTCCACAGAAAATTACAACTCCCCACAGTTTTGGAAAAACACGTTAGCCACTTACTTGCCATGGTAAGCGGATCACAAAGTTAATTTAATATCTTTGAAGAAACTAGTTAGAAAGTGAATAAAGAAGGAGATGCTTAGTCAAGATAACCACAGTTAGTCATCAAAATATTTTCCTGCTTATGACAGATCAGTGTGGTTTAAAATTGTCTACTTCTTTATACATATGGTTTTCAGGGCTTTTTTTTTTTTTTTTTTTTTTTTTTCATGAAACCTAACATGAGAAGATTTTCACAGCTCATTCATTCATAGAAATATATTATCTAGTATTAGAAAAAGCCACCATAGGACTAGTAAGAATTCAGTACTCTACTAGGAACACCTCAAAAGAGAAAAAGGTGTACCTTTGATGTCTTTGTTAAACAGCAACTTAGTCTTATAAATGTAATTTCCTATTGGAGAGCAAAAAATGATTAATAGTATTGTACGTCAGCAACTCCACTTGCTCCCTGTAATCTCCTTCTCTGCTCAGTGAGGAGGGAAACACTGGGACCATTGCAGGACATGCAATTTATAAGAAAGGGAACAGAGATCCCTGTTTTCATAGTTAAATACCCTCAACAGTAAAGCTATTGGGCACTAAATACTCTCTGATTCAGCAGGTCTTCACCATAGCTTCTGTTAGGGCATGGGTGAAACGGAAAAGTTCACCTTTGCTTGGGGTTAGCACTACTTGTGGAAGATTCCCCACAGTCTCTTAAGGGATTCCTTAAGAATCTGTGGAGAAAACATGCCCACAAAGAATACAATCATATTTCAATTAACTTGGGTGGAGGCAACGCTTTTTGTTACTTGTTTTTGTTTTGCTTTGTTTCGTTTAATGAAATCACCAAGTTTATAAAACAAAAATAAATCTTGGCCTCATCTATTCAGTTCAACAAGAACACTCTGCTAACCTGTCAAAGTACAAGGGCAAACAATGGACTCTGTGTGCTGCCCTTTCTCTGTGACCAGCTGAAGGGAAATAGCATAAAGGATGGGCAGTTACAAAGGTGATCGTCAGTGTCTGTACTCCTGCCTCTTCTCTTTTCTTACTATACTATTTTACCCCTGTAATAACCCTTTTTCCCACTAACGTGCTGATTCTTTCCCTGTTTTCTAGTCTTCAATCCTAATCTAGATAGCAATAAATCTAAGACCAGTTGTTTAGAATAATTATTGATTGGTTGGTTGATTATATGTCAATATGAATGGGAAAAATAAAAAGGAGAGAAGAAGAGTGCATTACTTTTTAAAACCTCATTAAACATGGATCTACCTGGTGTTTCGTGGTCTTTGACTATATTATGAATAGTAATTTCTACCTTGTGATATTCTAGAATTTATCTTTGTATCTGTTACAATTTTCTTCCTTTGGTAGCAAAGTTTATAATAATTCTTCTATAAGTAGAACATATCTTTTTAAACTATTAAAATTGCACTATAAACAGATAGAAAGATATCTGAACCAAAGTTTAAATGTCTTTGAGATTTTGCTTTAAATACCTAGGAAGAGATGAAATAAGTACATGAAAGTTACAAAAGAAAATAATTCTACCAGATTGTTTTCATAGTACTTTGCTTTCAATGTTAGATTCCCTTTTATAGATAAATGGGAACCACAATCTGTACCTGGGTTGGATTAATGTATTTTGAGAGCCTGGCTAAATAAAGGAACAAGAAAGACTCACTCAAATGACAAAGAATGGAACTAAAGGTGATTCAGGGGCAAAACCAAGTCCAGACATTCCTTCCAACCAGATCACCAATTAGAAAAAGGCAGAACCAGAGAAGTTGAGTATGACACAATAGGAACAAGTGAGAGAAACAGAACAAAATTTGAATGGCCTGAAAATTAGCCACAATTATTATTAATGTGACATCCACATCAGTGATTAAATAAGCTGTTAAGAACACAACCAGTCAGGACATTGTGCAACACAATTATACATAAAAGCTCATTTAATTTTCACAAAAACCCACTGAATACCACCATCAGATCCTCTACCATTGCAGACTGAAGGACTAAATCTTGCTGTTATCACCATGTCCTCCTTTTTGAGATTTACATGTATAGTTCAGTCTTAGTATCACTAGCTCTTGATTCAAATAAGTAGGCATATCTTATTAGTGGACCTAGGTCTTGTCCACTAAAGGGAAGCTTGGAAAGCAAGCAGGCATTTTTAGGTTTTATAATGAGAAGAGTATGCTACTTGTCAAAAAACTCATCAGATGTGAAATTCCCCCAAAAACTGAAAGGAAATTAGGATATTGACCAGGAAAAAAAAAAAGACAAATGTCTATTAAAGCTCATATGGTAAAAATAAAGTCATCCATCCTTACCACTATGAGCTCATGGATCTGGGGCTAACATAAGGGGAAAAGGGCAGATCAATATCCACATGGCAGTTCTTCATTTTCATTTCAACATTAAGTACCTCCTTCACAAAGGAAGTGGTTTTATACTCTGAACCTATTTTGAAAAATCTGTATATTTTTCACGAATATCTTGTCATTCATTCTTTAATTTTGTTCCTTACCATCCACTGATGTCATTAACAATTGTCCATAATTAATGTAAATCTTAACTTCAGCTCATCTCAGGCAAAGTGTAAAAAATATGCCGCTCAAAATTTTGCCAAAGGGAATGTTTTATGGTTCCATTATTCTTCAGAACCCACCTAAGCAGAGTTTTGTACCACTGAATTGTACTCCCAGCTACAATATGCTTATTGCATAGAGCCCTAAATCAGACCTAAATAGTTTTCTCTTTAGTCAATTAGTTGTAGGAAATTATCTGGGAGGCAATCCATGACATTGATTGTTGTAAAGACACCATTAGCTTTTCATTTAATGTTTATTAACAGCTATTGATGCTGATTGCCTAGATTCATTATTGTATCAGTGATTACAAAATACTTATATTCTAATTTCACCGTTCCTTCTGATGTCTAAGCTAGACTTCCACAAAGAGCTTTCATTTATCCACTATTTAGTTAGCTTGCAATGGAGTTCGTTTAGTAAAGATAAAATAGATGCCTTCTTTCTCTCTCTTTAGTAGTTTTCAGGAAAGTGAAATGTTGTTAAAATAACTTCCAAAATACCAAGGACAATTTTTAAAATATCCTTTGAAATTCCTGGAAAGTAACATATTTAATGTATTTTAATGCATTAAATTGCTGTCACTATTTTTCTTGATATCAAATTTGGTCACATCTAGTCAGATCACAACTACTCAGCCCCTTAAAGTTGGTTCCTATGTACTTTTTAATCAAGCCACCATAGTCTTTAGGGATGCTCTGCTTTCTGAGACGGCCCCATGTTCTAGCCTTATCTAGTGTATTTACTGACCCAGACCTTAAACCAGTCATTCCTGCAAGGATTCCTGTTTCTTCTTAGTGAGAAAAAGTATTGAAGGTCTGTATTAGTTTTACATTTCTATATAACAAATTACCACACACTTGTTACTTAAAACACATACCCACAGACATACACACACAGACACATATGTAATCTTTTTATATGTATATAAATGATATATAAGATATAAATAGAATTATAAATCGTTTTATAATAAAATATATATTACATATAACACATATACATGAAATGTTACAGTTTCTGTAGGTTAGAAATTTGGGCATGAATTAACAGCATCTTCTGCTCAGGGTAGCACAGGCTGAACTCAAGGGCTCTTAGTCATACAGCCACAAGAAAACGAATTCTGCCAACGACCTAAATACGCTTGAAAACAAATTCTTTCCTAGTCAAGCGTCCAGATAAGAATACAGCTCAGCTGAATTCTTGAGTGTTAAAAAGCAAGTGCCAGATATCATAGAATTTTGGCTGTAAATACTTAAGTACATATTTCTAATAGATAAAATTGTTTATAAAGTATAACCACAATACCATTATCACATCCAACGAAATAAACAATTAAAAATCATTTCTTAATTTATCTAAAATTCATCCCATTTCCCCCAATTGTATAAAAACTTATTTTGTTTTTTGAAAATAGTTTGTTTGAGTCAGGATCCAAACAGGATATACATATTCCTATGATTAATATGTGTTTTAGTTCTTTTTAAATTTATAAAAGACTTCCCTAATTTTTGGTGCCTTTTGTGTATTGAAAGTAGAATATTGGTTTCCACGAATGCCTCTGATTCTTAATCTGGATCATTGTATCTTCACAGAGTCATTTAACATAATCTTCTCTCCCTTGTATTTTCTGTAAACTCCTATCAGAGGTTTGAGCATATTCAGGTACACACTTTTAACAAGAATATTTCACATGGAATGCTGTTTTTTTGTTATTGTTTCTCATTGGGAAGCACTAGCTGTATTTATTAGTGGATTCAGGTAAAGTCAACCCAGCTCTTTAAATAGTTTCTCATCAACTTGTCTGTTCCTTATTTTAGCAGCCATTGATTATTGGTATATATATCTAGTATTTCCTTTGGTGTTTTAAAATTATAACCTTTTAATTCTATCATTTCATCTCCTTTCATTAACTGTGATTTTTCTATTAAAACAATAACTTTTCCTCATATTTGTTTGGCCTGAAATATAGTCCACAAAAGAAAAATAGAATAAATACTTGAGTCTTTTCCTCTACTTATCAATATTCCAAACAATGAGTTGGGACCATATAGAGCAAACTCTAGAAATGTCCAAGTTTTTAAACATCAGTATGAACTTATAGATTTTTATGTATTTGATTGCTTTAATTATTTCAACCACTATTCTTTCTGATGTTCAATTGTCCCATATTAGGACAATAGGAATCCCTTCAACTTGGCACTAACATTTGATAGTTTTCTTACATCCAATAAAAAGATATCTCAGGCTCAACTTGGCCTGAAACATTAGTCAATGTTTCCTGCCCCAGACCAATAATCAGCCTTTCCCCCAAAGAACCCTGATTTGTTTGAGCAGAAAATAGTAATTAGAAAGCACAATCTGGATGTTAATGTTCCTTAGCATTTTTTTACAGTAACTTTTATTATCTAGCTTGGCAATAACTAGGGTGGGTATATAAAAGTAATAAAATAACTAAAAATATATTGTGTGTGTCAACTGCACTGTAAAATTTACCCTAAATCTTATGAAAATAAACCGTAAATGTTCAACTTGGGAAAGGGCATCATATTTATTTTAGTTGGTTGATAACACAGGTGCCCAAGACCCCCAGTTTTCTATGACATAGTTGCTCCAGCTGTTGCTTATATTACATACAGCTGTCCTCAGAATTTTCCATTTTCTATAGTACAACATGAAGCCAGATATTTCCAAAAGTTCCATTGTTCATGGCTCCCCAGGGAATATACAAACATCCTGCAAATGGCGTGACCTAGCACATTGCAAACACATGGATGAAACAACTAACCAAGGAGCTGCTATATCCTGACTCACTGTTTATTAATAATTTATTGTCACTGACAAATGTGGATCAGCACATGCATAAAGAGTAATTAAAATTAAAGAGAGATACGTCATTTAAATAAAATGTGTGGGAAGAGAGTGGATATTTCTGAGTGTAATAAAAGGTGGTATGTGCTCTAGATTTAGAGTTGAAGAAAATTAGCAATCTTTCAGAGGTTGCATACCAATATCTTCACTCTTTTTTTGTAATTGTGAGTGAAGATGGGAGTATCTAGAGGATTGTATCTTTGGGTGTTAACTTTTAAACTGAAAATTATCTAAGACCAGTCACATATTCAGTTATTGTTAGCTAATATGTTTATTTTCCATGTAACTTGTAGGGATTGAGTGCACGTGTCTGAGAGTGAGAAGTTGATAGAGGAGAGATATCTAGGACACTTCCTTGGATAACAAGAAATGGGGGAAATGGTATCAGGTGCAAAGATAGACATGTTATTAGGAAAAATAGTGGTCATATCTCATATTTATTGATCGCTTAATGTGTTATGCTTAGTGCTGAGCAGTTCTGTGTATGAACTTATTTTTTATAGAAAATCCTCTGGGATAGTTAGGATTCCAGTTTTATAGATAAGGTAACTGAGTTTATTGGACAAACTTGCTATAAATGAAGAATCAGGATATAGCTGAAGATGTGGATGTCTTATTACTCAAGGAACTTAGACAATGGACAGGAATCTTACAGGAGAGTACAGGAGCTAATTTTAAGAGTTAAAAATCATCTTTCCCAGGATTTATCTGGTAGGGAATGTCTTAATTAATTTACTCAATGTATATCTGCTATGTGCCACTCACTGGGGATGGGATGGGAATAAGACAGAAGTTGGCCTTGCTCTCATAGAACTTATGATCTAGTGGATTTTTCCAAAAGAAGAAATCAACTGAAGAAGTATATACTGGTCTTTTTATTTATTGAACAAATATTTATTGAATGCTTACTATATACCTGGCATCTTTATAATTCTGCATATGTCACGTTTGAGACCATTCTAAATTCTCCATATATACTTGTGTCTAGCAATATTGAAGGTAGTATTTTATTATTTTTCTATTTTTTTAACACCTTGAAGTTTTATTCCCAATTGTATGATGTTAGCAGCCATTTTTCACTTATCCAGAAGCATAGTATATCAAGTTTCCTATTAATTTATTTCCCTTACTTTGGTGTAAATATCTTTTCAAATATTTCTACTCTTTCATTGAAATAATATTTTACAATATTATATAGCAGAGACGTTTCAGATCTAACACAGTATATATAATTTTGAAAAAGCATGTATTGTACAATATTGAAACATATATAAATGGGCTTATGAGAAAATAGAGTTGTGTAGAACTCAAAACCTATTGAAATTTGTATCCATAGCCCTAAAAAACAGCTTTTCTATTTAAAACTCTAGCAGTTAAAAAAGTTTTTTTAAATTACTAATAAGTAAAGAAAATGTATTGCAAATATAAAGTTTCGCCTTTTAAAAAGAGATAATATTGGATGGATAAAAGATGGCATAAGAAAGGCTTGAGCCTGTTGACGTATGACGATACAGGTAAAAATGTAAATGACCAGAGAGAACTGCACAGTCAACACTTCAGAACCCTAGCACGTGATCAAACTGAGTCAAGAAAAAGAATGAGGAATGAATGGGCTTCTGGACAACACTTCATCCCTCTGTGGTCAGGTGCATTTAACTCTTCTAGTGCAATTTGTATTCAACCATGATTCTGTGATGGCAGACAAATTAATGTGCTAGGAAAGATTTCATAGAGACCTACGTAAATTCCTATTATATTGACACCCTCCATTTACTAATTGCACATGTTCTTGTTCATCTTACAGAAGGGTGTTATAAAAGAACACACTGGGTTTAATTATCCATATGTATTTGCCATATGGACTGGTCACTGCTAGAGCTCACCTTTTCCTTCAGCAGATTTTATATTCATATGATGGAAATAAAAATAGATACATACTAGTTTTCATCTATGAGGAACTAATTTTCCAACTAGTTATGTCCTATAATGAGGTGTGAGTGTGATGTTATCCTCTGGGTAGTAGTTGTAGGATGCTATTTTATATGGAAGAGCTAGAATGTCTCTCTAGCCAGCCTAGTAATGAAAATCATCCAGCATTCCCTTGCCATATAATGAATTGCCTACTTTGTATTAAATAAACTTTTTGTTGAATGGATGAATTAAAAAATAAAACTCATTAATTAAGAGCTCTGTTATGAGCCCCCAGTGTATTATTCTAGTCAATTTCTTTTTAAATTATCGTGTTCAATGTGATACTTCAAAATGGTTTCTATAAAATAAAAATTGAGGTTCATAAGTCATTTTCAAGCAACAGAAATGAAAGTCTTCTAATAAGCTTTTAGTCAAACACCAATATAATTATGCTAATTTTCATAATGGTGGAGTATTAATTACTATTATTTTGGTGAAGTTGAAAGCACACTAACTACCTGGTAAAAGACATTTCTTCAGAATCTTCAGGAGCACTCTACAGAAGGAAACATTGGTCAAGACAAAAACTACATAGAAAGCAGAGAGAGAGATTAGAAAGCCAAAAAGGAATAATGTTTGGGTTCCCTACTGAGTTGTGAATAAAGTAGAGGAAATTGGAACTAGAGGTAGACTAGTGGATATTACATTACTTTCAAGATCCTGTTGACCCTAAGTTTATGTCTATCTTTTGAAAGCAATTAATTGCAAATACCAATGAACTCTCATTTAGCACAAACAGATGGACAGTGTTAAAAACTATCAAAAAGAACCTGAAAAGAACATAGTAAGAAAGTACAAACTTTTTGTCTTAAAATACAACAGGTAGATTAAAATGATGTGCTAGATTTTTTTTTTTTTTATCATTTTATACAATTAAAACTTAAGTATTACTAAAAACAGATGCATGACCATTGTAGAGAATTCTGGGGAAGATGAAGCATAGGAATATTCCCTTCTCCATTTTCAGATATTCCCTCTTATATATTAGTATCCCCTCTCATTAACATTAAAGGAAAATTATGCAAGGACATAATATTCTTGAATTATGCTAAATAATAATTAAAAGAAGATGAAAACATTAGATCAGTTTTTAATCTTTTTATAAAACCAAGATAACAATTCTTGTGGTCATTCGATTATCCCCATGTCTATCTATTATCTATCTATCTATCTATCTATCTATCTATCTATCTATCTATCTGCCTACCTATCTAGCATATCTACTGTGCTTCAATAATTATATAAGAACTTTTACAAATAGAGAAATGTTACATATACAAATAAATATATACATACAATTATACATATATTCCCATAATTATTCTACTAAGTTCGATCTAGCTATCCTTACAAATAAGAATAAGTCTTAGGACAATTAAGTTGTGTCAACCTCTGGATGAATGTAGCATATATGCCTAAGGTGGTTCAAAATCTTCTGCTGGGATACAGAAAGAACATCAGTGTTGAGGTTATTCAGTTGACAGGAGACAGGGATAGAAGTTAAGTTTCTAAAAATAGTGTACGAGTATGTGAACAAATGCAGCAACCTCACCTTCAAACAAAACTATGTACGTAAAGAAACAAGAAATGGAGAGATTGCGTTTCATAGAATGGCAATGTGTGATTTGTGAATCTTTTCATGAGGCTATAGTTTCTACTACAAGAGCAGCGGTTATTCATCAGAAAGTGGACAGAACTTCAGAGATGTTCTTCCTCATTGAGATATCCAGGGGGAAAAACTGTGTGCCCTGAGTGGATGCAGAACTATCCATAGCTCAGGATGGTAGGGGAAAATGCATTCTTTTATTCTCTCAGAAGTTTTTCATTATCTGCATGGCTTTTGATCCAGGTAAATAAATGATCTTGGAGATCAAAGACAAAACCTCTGGTGTTAAAGTAATTTATAATTGAGCTAATAAAGGTACAGATTGTCAAATCAGACATGTATGAAAGAGAAATCTGAGAAATAATTTCAGAGGTATAAGCTATCAGGGAAGGAAAAAAAAAAAAGCACCAAGAAGGCAGGGAAAGGTTTGGGACATTACGTGTATTTCCCCATGTCCTTCCTATTTATATTGGACATGTGCTCTCAGGTCTAGAACAACAGCTCCAAGGTAGGTGTGGCAGGTTTCCTCATCTGCTGAGGAGCATTTAAGTTATTTAAGTTATGAAACATTTTTTTTTAAATATTCCCAGAAAGTTGTGTAGCTTATGTGACATTCTCCAGGGATCTGTGCTTTACAGAGTCTGGGTTTATTTACTATCAATAATCCTTTAGTTAGGGGCATCTGGATAAGGGTATTCAAAGGAAAGCTTTCTAGTAAACATTATTAGTCTGTTTACCCAGAGGTCCAATGTATAAGGCAGTGCAACTGGGTAACTTGTCTTCTTTGTACCCCCCTAAGCATTCCTCCATTTCCTGCAAAGGGAAAGAATGGATTGCAGGTCAACTGTTTGAACTCCTTGGGCCCAGTGATGTAGTCAGGGAGACAAACAAGGCTGGTCAACGATGTAATAGTCTGTGCTTAGCCAGGGATCATGCTAATCAAAGCTAATGTTTACTGAGTGCTTACTTTGGAAAAGGCACTGCTCCAAATGCTATTCAATCACTAGTTCACCCAGTCTGCATAGCAATCCCATATGATAGGTACAGATAAACCTAAAGAACAAACTGTTTAGAAAGCTCATTCAATATACAGAGCAAATAAGTGGTAGAGCTTAGAGTTAAAGTTTGGCAAAACATCTCCACAAACCACTCATTTAACTAAATGTGCACGGCCTCAGGATGCTATAGAGATTCTCAGTAGAGCACATAACCCAAACTAGTCCATGCAGGAGTATGAGAAAAGGCAGATGCTGCAGGAGCCAAGATTTGACTAATGACAATTGACCAAGGGGTGGGAGAAGAGGAAAAATAAACTTTTACCGAAGGTTTATTCACCTTGCATAATTGCTTCTAACTTTAGGCCTATTTCCAAAAGCAAAGATTTATATTTTCTTGAGAAATCTTTAAAAAAAACAAGCACATTTTCTTTTTCAACCTCCTAAACTAAATATAATTATGGGACCTTTTCTTACTAGTCATAATAGGCATGTTGTAAACTATCCCATATCCTAAACAATTTACATTTAATTTAACTATGCAGCCAAAAACCTAATTCAATTTTCTATAGAGCATAGACAGAAGACACAATGAGTGACAATGTCATTTACACTTACTATACTGGGAAATGTTACCCTTGCACAATTCTGTGAAAATGTGTCATATTTGACATGTTTTGTACCAACAGACTCACTTTTTCTTTTTTAAATAATTGTTTTATTTTTAGAGTTGGCATAAAATATATTAAATTCAGATATACAACATAGTGATTAAACACTTACATAACTTGTGAGGTGATCATCCCATAAATCTAGTACCCATTTGACACCATAAATAGTTATTACAATATTATTGACTATATTCCTATGTTATACCCTACATCTCCATGACTACTTTGTAACTACCAATTTGTACTTCTTAATCCCTTCCCTTTTTTCATCTGTTCCTCAGGCTGGCAACCAGAAAAATGTTCTCTGCATCTATGAGTTTTTTTTCTGTTTTTTGTTTGTTGGTTTGTTTGCTTATTTCAGTCCTTAAATTCCACATATAAGTGAAATTATACAGTGTTTGTCTTTCTCTGACTTACTCTACTCAGCACAATACCCTTTAGGTCCATCCATGTTATTGCAGATTGCAAAATTTCATTCTTTTATATGGCTTAGTAATATTCCATTGTATACACCACAGCTACCAAAAACTGTATACAAGTGGACACTTTGGTCAATGTTGCTCAAACAATACTTTGCTGTAATCAGAAGTGTCTGGATGCTGATGGTAACCACTTTGAGCACCTCTTTAATTGCAGAAGTTAAACGATTCATCTTTTGTTATCAGTATGTATTGAGTATTACAAGTTTAATACAGTTTTCCTTTCTTAAAATGTGTATACTTTTTTTTTGGCACCCTCTGTGTATGTGTCATTATCCATTCATCCATTGATGGGCATCCAGGTTGTTTATATATCTTGGCTATTGTAGATAACGCAGCAATGACCATATGGATGCACATATCCCTTCAGTGTGGTGTTTTGTGTTTCTTCGGATAAATACCCAGAAGTGGAATTACTGGGTCCTTCTTTGTCTCTTGTTATAGCCTTTGTTTTAAAGTTCAATTTGTCTGATATAAGTTTTGCTACCCCAGATTTTTTTTCTCCTTTTCCATTTTCATGAAATATCTTTTTTCATTCCTTTACTTTCAGTCTGTGTGTTTCTTTCTATCTGAAGTGAATCTCTTTAGGCAGCATATGTAAAGGTTTTGTTTTCTTTTTCATTCACCCACCCTATCTTGATTGGAGCATTTAATCCATTACATTGAAAGTGATTGTTGATAGATATGTAGTTATTTCCATTTTATTATTCAGATTTTTAATCTTTTTTTTCTTCTTAAAGAAGTCCCTCTAACATTCCTTGTAATAATAGTGGTAATGTGCTTCTTTAGCTTTTTCTTCTCCGGGAAGCTCTTTATCGGTCCTTTGATTTTAAATGATAATTGTGCTGGGAAGAGTAATCTTAGTTGTAGGTCCTTGCTTTTCATCACTGAATATTTCATGCCAATCCCTCTGGTCTGCAGAGTTTCTGTTGAGAAATCTGCTGATAGTCTTATGAAAGTTCCCTTGTAGATAACTGCTTTTCTCTCGCTGCTTTTAAAATTCTCTCTGTCTTTAACCTTTGGCATTTTAATTATGTTGTGTCTTGGTGTGGGCTTCTTTGGGTTCATCTTGCTTGGGATTTTGCACTGCCTGTGTGTGGAAACAGAGCCAGGAGTGCAGTTTCCAGGCTCTCGGCCTCACATGGAAAGGTGCTGGCTTAGGTAATAAATGGCCATCAACTGTGATTGGATGGCCATCAGCTATGGCTAGTTGTCCGTCAGCTGTAACCAGTGAGCCATTTGCTACAGTATAACTGCTGTGGCTACACTAGCAGGAAAATGGGGGCTAGCAAGAAGATGGTGGCTGAGCCTGCAAGCGGTGCGGTGAGGGTTGTGAACAGTATGGTTCCTGCTTCCTGTGTCTCCAACCCAGCCACCAGCGAGAATATAGTTGTATGACTCCCCTACCTATGGCTCCGTGGATGTTCCTTTTTGGCCTCACCATGTCCTGCGTTCTTATCTGGGGAGCAGGAGCAGAGACCCCGCAGGCCGCCCCGTGTGACACTGTGCTTGTATGTCTGTTTCCTTTTGTATGTCCTTAGTTGTAGGAATTCTGTTCAACTAGACTCCAGGCAATTCTCAATGATGGTTGGTTTGTAGTTTAGTTGTAATTTTGACATGGTAATCGGAGGAGGCACGAAGAGCACTACCTACTGGGCCATCTTTCCTCTGACTCCTTCAAAGCTAGAGTGCAGATATTTCTGAGTTCATTTACCACATCTATGAAGAGTTTTATATATATACAATATGTGTATATATGAATAAGGAATAAGATATATATATAACATATATATATAATATATATATCTGACATATAATCTTATTCCTATTTTACTTTCAAAAGTTTCAAAATTATTGTGGAGTATTTTTATTTTACTGTTTATACCTCTAAATTGTCACTAGAGTTCCACTCCGGTGATATTCATAAATTGTTGCTTATTTTTGATGGGAGAGAGTGGGGTTTCCAGAGGGAACACATACTTTGAAGGAGTATATAATAGATCAACAGATAAAGTAATTTTTAATTAGCCTCAAACAACTTGCTTTTCCTTTTTCTTAGAAAAGTTTGCATCTTGCTTTTGTAGCAGTAAAGTACATAGATTTTTTTCAAACAAAGTTTTCTGCCCATTTTTCTTTCTTCCTTTATCCCTGTTGTTATGAAATGCATGCTGCGCCTATCCAGCTGTGCTGGCTGTGTCTGGAATGTGAGTCACTGTCCATGTTCTGCACACACGAACCAGAACTAACACACACACACACACACACACACACACAAATAAAAGATATCGCTCTTGGATCTTGGCAAACATTAGGGAAGAAGGAAGAAAGGCTAATGCGTGTTTTTTCGATGAGGTGTAACTTTTTTTTTTTTATATTTGTCAATGACAATATTTTCGGTTAGTTGTAGGAGATCAAAGAGATAGAATTGGGACAAGAAGAAAAATGTTCTTCAGAGATATCTTTTGATTATATTTTACCTAGGAAATCCCTTGACAGTGTTAACAAATATTTTTATTAAAATGTCATAAAAGCAAAACATCACTGATAGAATGTTAACTAAATATGGGTTTCTCAGATCCACAGAATCTTGCAATAACCAACCTATTCGTGATATATGGGTATACCTCTTTCTATCTGTTAATCTCTTTCTATGTGTTGATTAGAATTAGAGGATCTGAAACCTGGAGAGAATTTTATGAATTATATAGTGAAATATTTGAGAAATAGTATTCCTAATTTTTATAGATAATAAAATCAAGTTTCAGTAATCTTAAGGGATTTACTCAGGCCCATTCAGATAAATTTTGTCAGGAATAAGGTTAGCATTCAATCTCATGACCAAGCTACTGGGATATTCATTATATTACCTCCATTACTCACCTTCTTCTTCTCTAAAAACAAAACAAAACAAAAAAAAACCTCAGTGAATCACTAGTGGCTGGTGTTTAGTTAATTGTTAACCCTACCTTGTCTGATAATTAAATAAAACCATCAGCCGATCCATGTCACCAACTGTCACTTGGATTGAGATGGGTTAAACACCTGGGTTAAACAATATGATGAGACTCAGAAGGTTTCAATTAAAGAACAATTGTACTTCTTACTGCCAATCAGAAGAGAAGCAGATTCACAAACATGTTCTCATGCCTCATAGATGAGAAAGCTTTAATAAAGCCAGTTGGCTGAAACAGTACTGTTTTTCCCCCCTCCTCTCTCTCCCTAAGGAGGAGAAGGGTGAGAAAGAGTCCAAGGGCAAAAGTGAATCTGAGGATGAAGATTTGCCACGTAGCTCTCAAGAAAAAGAAAATCTCAGTCCATACCTTTCAGAAAAGTAATAAGGGCATAAATCCTACCTTCTAAAAGTTCAAGAAACTGAGTTGTCTCTGCAATAATGTCTAAACTATAAGTGAGATGTATGCACTCTCCTTTTATTACTTTATGAATTTCTCCTTTTAAAAAAAAGCTGTAATTTTGCCTTTGTAAGGTGGACAATGCTGCCCAGATGCAAAGCTACTTCTGTGTAAAGAATGGGGAAATAAGTTCACTATGAGGATTATGTATTTAAATAATTAAATATTTACATGATGCATATTCTGTGTGTCAACACGTTTTGTTCAATATAGAATTCTTTGAGAACTCTGTGTTTCTGCAGGGTAACAAGCACCAAAGTTCTGCTACAAGCCTAGGTTTCCCTACTGCGTTATAAGCAGTTAAACGTCTGTCCTTTATCTTGTGGACTCTGACAATTAAGTATTGTATAAATATTGTTGACCAAGTTACTATTGCTATTTTTGTCTCTGACTCTTTTTAGGGCCTAAACGCTAGCTCCATTTACTGAAGCCACCATGGTTAAGTGTTCTGGAAACTTTCAAGAGCATACAGTAAAAAACAGTGATGAACTGCCTTAAGAATGCAATTTAACAAAGTTGTCATGCAAACAGCAAACCTATTAGAACCTGGGGGAGGGGGTAGTAGTAAAGTATGGTAAAAATTTCTGTTTTAGGGGAGAAAAAGACAAGGAGGGTCACTGCAGTCTTCCCTTTTGTCCTGTTTTACCCAAATGCTTCCTTTCCCCAAATTTAAGCTCAGACATCAGGGAACTAAGAAAGGGAAAGAAACAAGAAGGAAAACTGGAAGGATGTGGAGAAACAAGGGGGTGGGAGAGAGAATTCTGGAGCCTAGAGGACCTTTTACTATTTGCAGCTTTTTGAACTGGGGTAGGAGGTATTATCTTTTGATCTGGAGATCACTGCCTTGGAAATGTTAGGAGGTGAGTTTGGCAGGCAGAGACAAAAGCAGATAGATCATTGCTGTGGACTTGTTTTCAACCTTTGGCTCAAAGACAAAAAAAAATAATGAGCCTGTAGGCATTTATATATTTGTTAGCTTAGTTTGAAAACTACAAGTGCTCAAAACTCTGTCCAATATGAAGTTTGAGTTTCCCTTTTGTCATGTTTTTAGTATCTTCTCCCAGACAAGCCAGTCTGCCTCTTCCTAATGACTCAATTTTATTTCAGATGATTTGGTTGCTACTGTCCTTTCCCAGAAAACAAGATTATCATTTCTTAGAAATACTATTAGGAGGTGTATTTCTGCTGGGTAGAAAGTTAGACAAAGATTATGCAGAGAAATGCAATATCATGCGAAAGGAGGAGGGAAAAATGTTATTTAATAAATTGCAGACCATTGTTTGTTTAATTCCTTATGTCTTAAGTAGTGACAAGATTTACTTCTGGGGAAAACTGCTCTTTTAGTGATGAAATTCACTTCTGGGAAAGCTCTTAAGTGGGCTTTTCGTTATAGGAAATGAAATATCTATAGGAAGAAATTAAGAAAATACACAAACTTCCTGCGTAATGAAGTAAAGTGTATTGACCTTAGAGAGAAAATGTTTTATTTTTGTTTGTTTGTTTTTTGTGTATGGACTTATCCTGTTAGTTGTTGGCTAATGAGATGGGGAGGAGAGAAAATGAGCAGTGAGCATCTTTCAATTCTGAGGCCCTAGAGATGTCTGAACAGGTCTGTTCCGAAAGAGAGGGGCAGGCAAAAAAGACTGCTGCTTTATGGAGATGGAACAAAAAACTTAAGAAACAGTATTTACGTCCAGTTTGAAATTGTTTCCTGCCCTGTGTTGTGATTTTCCTCCATCATTTCCAAAGCTTCGGTATGATCTAATACACACTGTGTGTTACTGGGACCTTACAGAATGATTTATGTCCACACTTGGGACCACGTGGTGCAGGAAGAGACCAGCATCCAGCATGAGCAGGGGGGCAGTGAGGCAGTCGTGATTAAAGGGAAGTCAGGAGTTCAGAACGAGATAAAAGTGACCAAGAGAAAAGATATGTGTCCTGGTAATCTTAAGAATTATGGCAGAGGGCTCTGGACTCAATAAAGTTATTTTAGATGAAAGTTAGAGGATTTGGACCCATTTAGATTACTTATAAAATATATAATATTGATTTAGTTCAGGATGTTGAGAAAATAAAATTAGAACTTCTAAATATCTATAAATAATGTTTCCAAAATATACGCTTTAAGTGGATTGAAAAGCAAATCATTTTAATCAGAGAGGACCTGGAGAATGAAAGAATACAAAGGGTGACCAAAGAGAGAAAATGGTCTGTCACCCATCAAAGGTGAACTTGGTATGGATGAGTATGTTGCTAAAAGAAAAAGTAGAGCTGGTTTCTGTCAGCCTCTACTTCGGGCATATGCTTAGTCACCTAAGAGTGAAAGGTCTGTGTCGTCCCAAAGGGTATAGTTAAAGGACTACACATATTTGAAATTCATTTCCATATCTTTCAACTGTTCATAGATAAACATACTGAAAGACTGGGAAAACATTAGAAATGTGAATCTTTGGCCTTTAAGAAAGATCAACAATTAGCAACCAAACTTTATGAAACTTTATCTGTTATGAACAAAGAATCAATTCTTACGTTATCTCTCTAGGTCTAGTTTAAAAGAGTAATTATTTTAATACGATTTTCTATAGCTGATTTTAATAGACTCTAAGTTCCTTAAAGATGGCTATATATTTACTGCTTTGGCACCCTGGAGGGCCTGATATTTAATAAACACTTGAATACTGGTAAGTTTATTAAATGAAGTAATTCAAAGAGAAATCTAGTATTGAGCTGGTGCAACAGTAATTGTGGTTTTTGCAATTATTTTTAACCTTTTAAATCACAATTAATTTTTCACCAACCTAATATTTGAATCATTCAGAGTTTTTAAAGTATTATAAAATACTCAGAAAAATGTCTTTGGGTATAGTTTGATCAATTAATATACATAACACAAATTCTTAGGCATGTATTTACATTAACTGTATGGAATAACCACAGATCTGAATTACATACCTTCCTAAACTGTCTTTTAAAGATTAGAACATGGAGTTTTACTTCTTTTATTCTGCACTAACACTTGCCATCTTAAAACATTCCAAATCCTTTGTGGGACAGAATTATGGATCCTCCCACACAACATTGCTACCTTTTTTTTTGGGGGGGGGTACTTTTCACTTTATTTTACTTTTTTTTCTTAGCCATTGCAGAGTATATTGAATTGAGAATCTAGGGGTAATATAAACTTTACACCTTTTTAGTTGTCACAACCAGGAAGACACAATCTGAGGCCTTTAGTTACTGACTTTCAAACATATCTTGTCAGTATACAAAACCAGTTGTACAAAATCCGTCAGGAGAAACCAGCAATGTGCCAATCTGGCTAGTGAGGGCTGGCCAATTTGAAGCAAGCAGGGCTGACAGGGGAGCAGGGGCGGACTGGAAAATTCAGGATCTAATGTGAAACAGCAGCCTGGGGAAAGTCAAATGATGGCTAGCACATCCAAGTGTATTCAAAAAACCCTCATTTCCCAAACCAGCTCTTTGGATGCTTTTGTCGAATAGGGAAAACATTGTTATCTTTAGTAAACTCTAGGGTTACTCTCAAGTATCAAAGAATATTTTTACATTAGACTTTTATTCCTTGATGTCATGCGGAGTGGCATGTGGGGTCTCTAGTCCCGCACCCCACATAAGAACGCAGGACATGGTAACGCCAAAAGGGAACACCCACAGAGCCATGGATAGGGGAGTCATATCAATATAGTCTCGCTGGCCACTGGGTTGGAGACACAGGAAGCAGGAGCCACAGGATCCGCAACCTGCTGTCCACTTGTCTCTGCCAAACAACCTCACTTGCTAGCTGCAATCCGCCTCTCTGCAATCCGTAATCCACACTCCACCACGCCACGTCACTACACCACCACACCACAACTACAGCACCTTGCTAGCTTAACCATGGCAGGCTAATGGCTAACCAGTAACAGCCGATGGCCAACTAGTCACAGCTGATGACAATCTACTACCTGAGCCAGCACCTTTTTAGTGAGGTCGAGAGCCTGGAAACTACTTTCTGGGGCTCTGTCCCCACACCTGATGATTTTAATCCCAACAAAACTGAAACTCTCCAGAATTAAAGCTTGAGTCTCAGAGGCTCTGTTTTCATGTTGACTTTTTTGGGTCAGAACTTGAAGGGGAGCATATTACATCTCCAAACCTGTTACATGTGTTTTATTTTCCTTAACAGCATATATATTAAGGTTACTATTTTCACACCAAGATACCTCATGGGTAAACTGAGTCTTTCTTTTATTGCAATTACTTGGTCAGATTGCAGGTTTGACTGAAATAGATATTACATTATTAAGGAAACAGCACCTTTTTCTTTCAGCTAGAGAGTCCCTTAAAAAAAGGTGTCCCTTTTTAGCTATATTGGCATCCTCAGATGATTCTTTCAATGCTCTTAGCTAGAACTTTAGGCCATGAAAACTAGAATAATGAAGCAAACTCTTCTACAATTTGACTTTTAGATTACTATCCAAACTTTTTATCGAACACTTTTATTGTTAAAAATTACATCACCACTTGCTCTGCCCAGCTTAAACTCTTTGGTTCTGCCCACTGCTGTGACATAAGATTGATATATCTATTCGTTTATCTTAACACACATACACAGATGCCACATTTATTTAGTACGGTGTGTGCCTGGGTGTGAGGTGGATACTAGGGATACAAGAAATGTATCTGGAAGGAGCTTACAAATTAGTAGTCAGAAAAATATGTAAGCATTATGAACACCAGGACAGAATCTAACAGAAGAAAAATACTGTATGATTCTACTTATATGATGTCTCTAAAATAGTCAAACTCACAGAAACAGAAAATACAAATGTAGTTGCCTGGCGTTTGAGAAGTGGGGGAAATGGGGAGTTGTTATTCACTGGGTATAAAGTTTCAGTTATGCTACTTGAGTTAGTTCTAGAGATCTGCTGTAAAACAGAGTGCCTATAGTTAATACAGTATTGTGCACATTAAAACTTAGGGGGTTAAATGTCTTTACACTTTAGTAAGTGTTCTTACTGAAAAGAAAAATAAATCATAACATCTCATTTAAAAATATACAAGAACTGTAGAGGTTGTCAGTTATCACAAAGCAGTTCTTAAGGCAGATGATGAGTAAGTTGCATCTTGCAAGATAATAAGGATTACTTCAAGGATACTGAGTCAAGAGTGAGGACTGGAACACAGTAAGGAGAAAATCCTGGCAGAGGATGGACTGTGGGTAAAGATCTGAACAGCTGAGATAACTTGGTGTCACAAGATAGCTTGTCATGATTGGTGTCCAGGATTAGAGAGGCAGAGGGGATGGGCAGAGATAAGGCCAGGAGATTTAACAGAAGTTGTACCCTAGGAAGATGTATATGTCATGCTAATGAATCTGGACACTTCTGCTTAAAGCAATAGAGAACTATGGACTGATTTTAAGCTGGAGAGTTTTATCTTAAAATTTCAAAATGTCATTCAAAATGTTGTTGCATAAAATGAATTGGAAAGAAGGCACTAATAAAGCCAGGAAACCATTTAACCTCTTAGACAGTTGCTGCAGTCATTCCTGCAACATCTCAGTCCTTGAGATGATGGCCTGTGTTGTTCTCAACATGACCACAAATGCGACATGAGCTTTCACACTATTTTAAGAAATTAAATCACACTATTCACTTATAAGGAAGCAGCAGTTAACTAAAACCTTAGATATTTTTCACAGGGCTAGCTGATTAAAGACTCACTATTCTGTACTAACACAGTTGAATTTAACATACAGAAATGTTATCTCTTCATTTCAGCCCTTTGTTTCCACCTTTAAGATCTATTTTTCCTTAATTTCCTCAGAGTTTAGGGTGTCTCTATTTTTTTATTAATACATAATCTAATATGTCGCTTTATTATTACTTTGGCTTTTATTCATCTTTTACAGAGAAGGAAATTGGGTGAGAGAGGCTGTTATGCAAATTCATATAGCTAAAAGAGGCAGAAATCATATCTTCTGACGCAGGGCCTGTATGTCACCAACTACATGACAGTTTTCACTCAGTGTGCATTCCTGCACAGATAAATTATGTAACAAAAATAGTTAATTTTCACACTGTCCATCAAAAGAAATTGAATTTTGAAAATGTATGGATTGACTATAGACAAAATCTTATACATTTTCCCACTGAATTTTATCTTTATCTAAAAAGAAATGAACTAATCTATTTTTTTCTGATTCAGTGGGAAAATATTAGGTTTATTAGTAAAATTTGAATAGGGTCTAATTTGTTGCACAAAGGAGGAAATTTAAGACAAGAAAGTGGTAAGGAAAGAGCATGAGAAACGCAGTACTGATCAAATTCAGTCCAAGAGGACTGTTCACAATAAAACATATGTTCCAGATCTCACCTACATGGAGAACAAATTAATTTGAATTTCAATATCCAATGGCTGAAGATTTTCAAATTATATTACCCACACTTACAGGCATATTTGAAAAAAAAAGTTTATTATTAGAACTGACATCTTTTACAGATTTGTAGCATTGTAAGAGCTGTAAAAACAATTGTGTCAACTTGATGTGTTAGTTCTAGCCACAGCAATCAGAGAGGAAAAATAAATAAAAGGCATCCAAATTGGAAAGGAAGGAGTAAATTTGTCATTATCTGCAGATGACATGATACTATATATAGAGAATCTCAAAGATTCCCCAAAAAAACTATTAGAACAGATAAATGAATTTAGTAAATAGCAGGACACAAAATTAATATTCAGAAATCAGTTGCATTTTTATATACCAGTAACTGATTATCTGAAAGAGAAATTAAGCAAACAATCCCATTTACAGTTGCATTAAAAAAAAATACTTAGGAATAAATTTGACCAAGGAAGTGAAAGATCTGTACTCATAAAATCATAAGACATTGAACAGAGAAATTAAAGAGGATATAAATAAATGGAAACATACATCATGCTTCATGGATAGGAAGAATTAATATACTTAAAATGCCCATACTACCCAAAGCAATAAATAGATTCAATGCAATCCTTATCAAAATACCAATGGCATTTTTCACAGAACTAGAACAAATAGTCATAAAATTTCTATGGAACCATGAAAGACCCTGAACAGCCATGGCAATCCTGAGAAATAAGAACAAAGTGGGAGGTATTACGCTACCTGATATCAAATCATACTACAGGTCATAGTAATCAAAACAGCATGGTATTGGCATAAAAACAGACATGTAGATCAATGGAACAGAATAGAGAGCCCAGAAATAAATCCATGACTGTATGGCCCTTTAATCTATGACAAAGGAAGCAAGAATTTACATTGGGGTAAAGACAGTCTAGTTAATAAATTGTGCTGGGAAAACTAGACAGATACATGCAAAAAACTGAAACTGGACCATCTTCTTATGACATGTACAAGATTAACTCAAAATGGATTAAAGACTTAAATGTAAGCTCCAGAACCATAAAACTCCTAGAAGAAAATGGAGTTTATGGAAAATAAACTGTTAGACACTACCCTTAGTAATATTTTTATGGATATGTCTCCTCAGGCAAGGGAAACAAAAGAAAAAATAAACAAGTGGGACTACATCAAACTAAAATGTTATTTTTTCACAGCAAAGGAAACCATCAACAAAACAAAAAGGCATCCTATTGAATGGGAGAAGATATTTGCGAATCATACATCTGATAAGGGGTTAATATCCAAAATTATTAAAAACAAAAAACTCATACAACTCAACACCAAAACAAACAATCCAATCAAACAATTGGCAGAGGACCTGAATAGATATTTTTCCAAAGAGGACATATGAAAAGACATATTTCCAACAGACGTATGAAAAGATGCTCAACATCACTAATCATCAGAGAAATGCAAATAAAAACCACAATGATGTATCACCTCACACCTGTCAGAATGGCTATCATCAGCAAATCAACAAACAAGTGCTATCAAGGATGTGGAGAGAAGGGAATCCTTCGTGCACTGTAGGTGGAATTGCAAATTGGTGCAGCCACTATAGAAAGCAGTATGGAGGTTCCTCAAAAAATTAAAAATGGAACTACGTTATGACCCAGCAATTCTGTTCCTGGGTGTTTATCCAAAGAAACCCAAAACACTAATTCAAAAAAATATATGCACCCCTATGTTTACTGCAGCACTATTCACAATAGCCAAGATATGGAAACAACTGAAATGCCCATCAAAGGTTAAAGAAATTGTGGTACATTTATGCAACGGAGTATTACTCTGCCGTAAAAAAGAACGAAATATCACCATTTGCAACAACATGGGTGGACCTAGAGAATATTATGTTTAGTGAAATAAGTCAAACTGAGAAAGACAAATACCATATGTCTCACTTATATGTGGAATCTAAAGAATAGAATAAACCAGCAAAAAAATCGAAATAGACTCATAGGTACAGAAAACAAATTGATGGTTGCTAGATAGGAGGAGGGTTGGGGGATGGGTGAGAAAGGGGAAGGGATTAGGAAGTACAAATTTGTTGTTACAAAATAGTCACATGGATGTGGAATACAGTATGGGGAATATAATCAATAATGTTGTAAAGACTATGTAGAATGTCAGATGGGTACTGGACTTACCAGGGCGATCACTTCATAGCTTCCATAAATGCCTAACCACTGTGCTGTACACCTGAAACGAATATAAAATAATAGTGAATGTCAACTATTTATATATATATGTGTGTGTGTGTGTGTGTGCGCGCGCGCGTGCGTGTGTGTGTATGTGTGTGTTTGGGACTACATCAAACTAAAAAGTTTATGTATATATATAGTCACAGGATGTGAATATATAGTCACGTCATAGGGAATATAGTCAATGGTATTGGAATAATTATGTACGATGTCAGATGGGTAGTAGACTTGCTGGGGTTATCACTTTGTTAGGAGTGTAAATGTCTAATTATTATGTTGATTTGAACACCTGAAAGTAATTTGAAATATTTTTAAAAAGATGAGATGTATTTTTTGAGTTGCCAGCAGCAGGAGCCAGAGATGAAAAACAGTGGTGGTCACTTCGCAGACACTGATGAATTGCATTTAATTTTAAAGTCCATCTGTATGGAATATGTTTCCTTTTAGGAACATTTAATTTGTAAATGTCACTACCACAGTTTGGAATTAAAAGATTTTCCACAATGGTGTCAAGGGTTTTCATCCTGAAGTAAGGCACTGAACATTTGTTCTCCAATTTAAAAATCACCAACTACCGTTTTAAAACTTAGAAAAAAATTTCCACATTTTCTATCCTGTCATTTAAGATTTCCCCATGGTCCATCCACAACCTACATTCTCAATCACACTGCTCCTAAATAGTAGAGTCAAACATGTATTCTCTGACATTTATGTACATCCCATAGCTTTTCATCTCTTTGCCTAGTGATGTACTCTCTTATTTCTCCCTGAATTCCAAAAGCTTTGCATCCACCGCACAACAGAAGAATACATATTCTTTTCAAATGTACTTAGAACATTTTCCAAGATATACCATATGACAGGCCATAAAAGAAGCTTCAATAAATGAATTAAAAAGGATTTGAAATATACAAAATGTGCTCTCTAATTACAATGGAATAAAAGTAGAAATCAATAACAGAAAGAAAATTGGGAAATTCACAAATACATGAAAATTAAACAACACAATCCTACATATCCAATAGATCATAGGATAAATCACAGAGGAAATTAGAAAATACTTGGAGATGAATGGAAATGAAGACAGAAAATACTAACACTATGGAATAGAGCTGAAACCCCAGTGCTTCGAAGGAAATTTATAGCTGTAAAGCTCTATATTTAAAAATGCATAGTTTTCTACTGCTCTTGTAACAAATTACCACAAATTTGGTGTCTTAAATCAACACGAATTCTTTATCTTGCAGTTCTGTAGGTTTGAAGTGTCACTGAGCTAAAATCAAGATGTCATGGGGCTATAGTCCTTTTTAGATATTGTATAGGAGATAATTTATTTTTATTGCCTTTTCCAGCCACTAAAGGGACCACATTCCATGGCTCATGTTCCTCTTTCTTCATCTACAAAACCAGAACTAGTAGATGGAGTCCTTCTCATATTCCTTCATTCTGACCTCTACTTCTTCTGAGTCCATTTTACACATTTAAGGACTCTTGTGACTACATTGGGTTTACTGATGATCTAGAATAGTCTCCCTATTTTAAGGTATCTGATCAGCAATCTTAACGCTGTCTGCAACTTTAGTTCCCCTTTGCTGTGTAACCTGACATAATTACACGTCTCACGGATTAGTACATGTATATCTTTGGGTTCAGAATAATGGCCTCCCAAGGGATGTGCTTTGAAAATATCATGCTAATTGAAAAAAGCCAGTCAGAAAAGACGATGTATTTACTCTCTGTTTCCATTTATATGAAATATCCAGAACTGGCAATTCTGTAGAAATGGAAAATATATTAGTCATTGCCTAAGCTGGAGTAGGGGTGGGGGTGGGGGTCACAGAATATTGGGGGAGTGACTGCTTTTGGAGTGATTAAAATATTCTAAAATCAATTGTGGTAATTACACAACTCTATGGATATACTAAAAACCATTGACTTGTGCATTTTAAATCGATGAATTGTGTATTATATATACTAATCAAACTTTCATTTATATATCAATAAAGTATGTAATCAAAATATATGTGTATATAAAAGTATATACATACACCTTATCTTTCTTAGTTTAAAAAGGAATGATGAGCAATTAGAGTTCCAGGGTCACTTGATAACCTATAGATAAAGTCTCCGTGAGGATATAGTAGCTTATGAGTGTCTGCCTGTATTTAAAAATAAACTTCTTATATTGAGATAATTTTAGATTTACAGAGTGATCCTATGTACACATTTTGCCTCAGTAGTAATATACTGCAAAACCATGGACAAGTCATGACCAGGATATTAACATTAACACAGTCAAGATATAGTCACTATTTGTTTTCAGTATTCCCTTATTATCGTATTGATGTTTGAAGATCTGTAGTGATACATCCCTTGTTTCATTCTTGATATGGTAATTTGTGTCTTTTTCTCCTTATGTCTTGTCAGTTTTATTGGAGGTTTGGCAATTTGAAGAATAAGGTTTTTGTTTCACCAGTTTTCCTCTATCTTTTTATTTTGTTGCTAATTTCATTGATATGCACTCTTATCTTTGTTATTTCTTTATTTCTACTTGCTTTGAGTTTATTTTGCTCTTTTTTAGATTCTTGAGCTTAGATGATTGATTTGTGACTACCTTATTCTTTACTATTATCTTTCTGGTGTTATCAATTTTCCTCTCAGCACTGCTTTAGCTATATCCCTAATTTTTGATTTGTTGTATTTTCATTTTCATTCATTTTGATGTTCTTGATTTCCCTAGAGACTTCCTCTTTGAGCCATGAGTTATTCAGCAGTGCATGGCTTAGTTTCCAAGTGTTAGAAGATTTTCCTCTTACCTTTCTATTAATGACTTCTACTTCAATTTTATTGTGGTCAGAGAACATACTTCATATAATTTCATTTTTAAAAAATGTGTTGAGGTTTGTTTTGTGGCTTAGAATATGGTCTGTATTGGTATATTTCCATGAGTACTTGAAAAGAATATATATTCTGCTATTGTTGAGCAGAATATTAGATCTTCTTTGTTAATGATGTTCAGTTCTACTATATCCTTGCTGATTTTCTGTCTAATTGTTCTGTTAATTGTTGAAAGATGGAAGTTGGTCTCCACCTATAATAATTACAGATTTATCTATTTCTCCATTCAATTTTTCAATTTTTGCTTCACATATGTTGCAGTTCTATTGTATTGTATGTCAACATTTAGGACCACTCTGTGTTTTTGGTAGATTGACCCTTTTATCAATACAAAATGTCCTTGATCTCTGGTAATTTCCTTTGCTCTAAATTCTACCTTATGTAGTATTAGTATAGCCACTCCTACCTTTTTTTTTTTTATTAATGTTTGCATGGTACACATTTTTCCAGCTTCATTCTTCAACCTGATTTTATCATTTTATTTGAAATGAGTTTCTTGTAGGCAGTATAAATTTAGGTTATATTTTCTTTTAATCCACTCTGCTAATTTCTGTCCTTTAATTGATTTATTAAGACTTTAAATTTAATACAGCAATTAATATGTAAGAGTTTAAATCTGCCATATTTTTTGTTTTCTGCTTGTTCTCTCTGATTTTTATTTATCTGTTGTCTTTTTCCTGCCTTCCTATATCCTACCTGAATAATTTTTAGAATTCCATTTTGATTTATATTTTTGAGAATTTCTTTTTATATATCTTTTTAGTGGTTACTCTAGGTATTACATTATGTATATATATATATAATAGCATTACTCTACTGTTGTCATTTTATGAGTTCAATTGAAGCATGGATACCTTAAACCTTTATGTTACTTTACCCTAACCATTTATTATATGATTATTTTAAATATTCCCTCTGCATAATTGAGACCCACATTAGAGAGCATTATAATTTTGGCTTCTATTGTAAAATGTAATTTGGAAAACTCAAAGAAGCAAAAAAGTCTACTCTATTGTATTTTGCTTTTTGAAAAACAAGTAGTTCTTTGCTAGAGCGGGCACAGTTTTGCTCCAGAATCCTAGGGATTTGTGCTGTAATACTGTGTGTGCTTTTATAGAGCATCCACTCATTATGCTACTACAAATATCTGCTGCAAATATATCTAGTGCTGTGCATGTTGTCCTTCCACTCAGGGTGTATGATTGTGACAGGCAAACAAGCCAGCTCTATTCTAGTCATGTCCTCTCATTGTTGCTCTTTCACCCATACCTCATTTGAAATAATATATTCTACTAAGATTTGGAACTAACTATGGCAAGAGACCTCAAAACTGTTTCTTCTTAAATTTAAAACAGGCATTCTAAATTCTAATTATGCAGAGTGAAAATTAAAATAAACAGATAAATAAAAATAAAACTCTTTTTCACCCCAATAATGTATTTTAAGTAACTGAAATCAAGTGGGGGTAGACTTTTATCATAAGAATCAGAATCCTATGTCACAAATATATAATAAATATGTACTTCTGCATTTCTATTGCTGGCTGGGCACTGGCTACATGACTAGGAAGGAGTTCCTAAGTGGGTTAAAGTGGGCATGGGTGAGAACATGGGTAGTGTTTTGAGCCTGATTTTCCAACACGGCCCTCTTTTCCCCCCTCTTTTTTTAATACATCCTCCTTAGAATTACAAAGCTATCTTTCCAACTTTCAATTTAACCATTTAACTCCCAGCTAAAACCATTCTGTAACTCTGCATTTCTTGAAAATACCATCTAAAATCTTCAGTGTGGTATACAAGGCTCTCCATATAGTATAATAATAATATGTTCACATATCTATATTCCTGACTAAACAGAGAGTCTCACAGGACTGAAACTGTGTGGGGAATGTGTACGTGTGTGTGTGTGTGTGCGTGTACGTGTGCATATGTGTTTACTTTCTCCCATGTTCCCAGCCCTTAATTTATTGCCAGAAGCAAAGAAGCCTTGTGATAAATGATCACTGAATAAAGCAATTTATAGATAGCTGTGTATCATTTTCTTAGCAGTATGTTCTCTGGGCTGCAAAGATGAAAAGTTCTGAGTTCACTGCTGAGACAAAGATTAAAAGGACTAAGACAGGACTCTCTTTCACTTCTGCCCTAAAATAATAAGTACAAAATGTAACAGTGATGTTCTGAATAAGAAGATCTGTCTTTGATGAGAAGTGATTTGATTGTAAAATGTTCTTAAAAGCAGGAGACAAAGTCAGCAGTCCTGCAGAACCGTGAAAGAATACATGCTTGAGGTAATGAATTTTGTTTCATATTAAATTGTCAGCTATGTGTTTGTGCCTAATTATGTATTTTAATCTAGAAAGCCTTTATAAATAATAAACTCCATATTTTGTTGTTTTAAATCATTTAAAAATATTGTTAAACAATATTACATATGCTTATATTGAAGGTAGTTTTCATATAGTGTATGATGAAATTTTTCTACAATTCTTTTATATTTTAAATTTCAAAAATTACACCAGTGAACTTTCATAACTTTGGCATACAGAGTTTTTTTTTTCTTTTTTTGCAAATATGTAGAAGTTACCTGGGGGAGAAAGTGAGAGAGAGCCACCATACTAAGTCTTGATTCTCCAAGAATACATAGGTCATACAAGGCTGCCATGAAATTCTATGCACTCAGTCTTTAGTTTTCATCTTTTAAAAAGATGTAAGATGGTCAAAGATAAATTCTGATTAACTGTGTGATTGTTCCATTCACAAACAAAAGTGGGAAGGTAAAAATTAAAGTAAAATTAATTATGCCAATGGAAATAAGCATACTGACATAAGACAGCACATGAAAAAGAGACAATTCTAAGTTATTTTATGCAGACTTTAGGGCATGCTAGCAAAAATCTAGTGGACACATCTGTAAACTATCTATTCAGGAGTCTTTCCTTTCTCTTCTTCAGTTCACAAAACCATCCTCTGCCAAATCCTGTGAAGTAATAGAGAACAGGTTTGTCTTAATTATGTGGCTTGATAATGGAACACTTGGTAGGAGCCATTTTTGCCCTTGAATAATTAATTTAAGAATAATTATTGTTTTTATATTTCTCTTTTAAAACCACATTAAGTATTATTCTGGGTACATTTATATTAGAAAGTCTTGTAAAAGTTGGTGGGAATACAAAGAAGAATACATGAAGAATAGAAATGTTCTCTTAAAAATATGGTATTGATTTATTCAAGCAGATTAAAAGAACTAAATCTTTCCAGCAAGGCCAACTGGTGAGTAAGAGGGAAAAGGGCTAAAAGAATTTGAAGGGTGTGAACAAAAAACATGGATAACAAATGTTTAGCATTATGCAAATGTTTACTGCGTGAAACAGCAACATGCAGGATAAATTCTGGTTCTAATAAAATTATTTAGACAAAAACAATTGTCATTGGATAGAAAACTTATTGCTTGAATTATTTAAACTTAACAAATAAGAAATGTCAAATGTTTTAGCAGCTAGTAGGAAAATTTTAAAGGTCATGTATGGAGACTTAATTGTTTATGCAAATAAAATCAGAAATTTTTCAGACATCACCTTTCACCATATCATTAAATGCTGACTCAAAGATGCTGAAAATTTTATTATATCTGTTTGTATATGTCATTCTGGCCAAATGCTTACGAAATGGACAATATATGTTCCTATTAGGAAACTGACAACATCAGATGATATAGGGCAGGGCTTTTCAATCAGCTTGTGCAATAACCCATGATGTACAAAATTAACTGCAAGAGTATCATGGAAATCCCAAGCCCACCACGTCCTAAAAACATTTCAGAAAACCGTAAATCTTTGTTTGTTTTAATCACAAGTATTTGGAAGGCAAGATATTTAGGAAGAAGGGGTACCATGAAATAAAAATAAATGCCAAAACATTTAAAAATCATTGTTTTAGGCAACAAACATAACCACTGAATGAGAGACTTTGCTCATGGGTAAAAATTCTCCCAGTGATTTGGTTCATGATTAGGTAGCACTCCAGGAGGCAGATTTCACATTCCTAATGATACTGGAGTGTGGTTTTCTTTTGATCCTTTTCAAGACCACTGATTATAGGAATTATCTATTTCTTCTAATTGAAGTCTGATTTTAGCATTTAACACATCCCACAGAACATAATGGGAATGAATGCAAAAATGGGACAATTTTGATTTTGGTTTAATAACATAGGGATACAAATCATAACTTCAGAACATTTAATATTCAGTTCTGAGCATGCAACTTGGAAGACCTGAAAGGAAAATAAGGTATTCACATTTTAATTCAGTGGTTTCATTGTAGTATTTAATGAATCTACTATGAGAAAAGCACAACGCTGAGCAGAGAGAGGACTGCAAAGAAAACAAAATTACCCTTGCTAGAGAGAGTTTAACAATTGAAGTAGACATAAAATATATTCACAAAACTATGATAGAGTGATAAAAGCAATATGAGTGACACAAATACAGGAAGGTAATTAGCTCATTGCTGAGGCTGAACATTTCAGTATACAGAAATACACATGGACAGAGAGGCATTCTGAATGAAGATAATGGAGTCAAATATGCACAGGTCAGGAGTGGTTTATAGAGTAGTGCATGGTTCAGGATAGCTGGAATACAGCCAATGCTAAAACTAGATTGTGGCCAGATTGTGGAGGAATTTTAAAGGCTTGAATGAGAAGTGTGGGCTTTATTCCATAGGAAAGTCAATTGGAGTTTAATAGGCGAGTGACCCATGAAATAAATGCTTTAGAATAATTAACTTTTTTTCCCCAGAAATACAAAGGAGTAGTTGAAGTGGATAAAGATGTGGGTATGCAGGTCATTTCATAATCTTAACCACTGTATAATCTTAATGAGAGACTGAAGTATGGGGCTGGCAACAAGTTTGGAAAAGAAGGAAGACAAGGAAGAAGAAAGCTTTTTTATGTCATATTATTATATGCCAACAAAATTTAACACTGGCAACACATTTTAATACCAATTTATTTAGGTTGAGGCTATACCAGTAAATTACATTAATTAAATTTATGATAATATTTAGAAATAAAATATATTCATGAATAATGTTATGATTTAGTTATAGATTTAGTTATTTTAAGGGTGTCAATAGATGTTAGCAGTTTGCTTTATGTTTAACAATATATTTTTAATAATTTCCTTCAAAAAGAAATGTTTAATTTAATTAGAATGTGAATGAATGAGTTAAAGGTTTAGTATAAGTAAGTAGAAGTAAATATAATTTCATCTCGATGAATAAAGATAAAAAATCAGCAAGTAATTTTGAAGAATTACCAAATACAAGCTATTATACTGCTTTTTGAGGAGTTTAAATATTATATCTGTAAAGAAATAACCTAGTTTTTAAAAATAGTTCTAAAAAACCAAAACCTTAAGTTAATAAAAATTGAATGAGAATAAATGCAACAATCCATGTTACTGATAGAAAGTTAAAACCTCAACTATACAGCAACCCTGAAAAATAAGTTATGTTAGATAAGTTAATGTTCTCTATAGCTTTGAGTGCCTCCTATTTATTTTTTTTTTTAATTAACCTGTCCTGGTGAAATTATTCTCAAATAAATACTTTGTTTTACTATTTTCTTAAATCATTATACTGTGCTGCATACATACAGGTAGAAAGTCAGCTGTTTGGAATAAGTAACATGATTGTTGCTTTATGGGTGGCACTGCTGTTTGCTCTCATATTCTCTATTTTCCTTTCTCATTGCTTTTTCAGATGTTTCTGCTTATACTGTTGCCTAAATTACTATCATGAAATAGTCCTTTTTTCTCAGTCTTTTGCATTGGATAGAATTAGGGTTTTGGTTTCTTTTTCTTCTTCGTTTTGTTCTTTGCTGCTGAGTAGTAAGGAATTGCTTTTTTGGCCACCATAGACTTTCTTCTTGGCATGTTTCCTTGCATTAAACTTGGGAATCATATTACGCAAAATAAATAAATCCATGGTGTGTCCCACTGGAGATACTCATAAGAACTAGAAGATAAGACTTTTTGGAAATAATAAAGATACCATTAAACTTCCTTTCAACAGAAGTTAGACTTATGTTCCATGTATTCATTTAGTCTTTAATAAGTTCAAGGGAATAAACTTTCATTTTTCTTCTTATTATTAGTATTACTATTTCTTTTATTTTTTTCAGCAAAAATCGTTTTAACAAGTCATTCTTGGAAATTAGATGACAGACCTGGACCTGGAATCCAAGTCACTTAACGTTAAGTCTGTTTTTTATTTTTTTTATTTTCTTTTAATTTAATTGGAAGTCATCAGGTTCCTTTCTGAGTTTCTGCTTCTTCTGTGAAGAAAGGAGAAGATCATCTATAAAGTCCCCTCCAATTCTTGATTTCGAGGAATTATAATTAAGTTCTGGAACTCAACTGTCAATGCAAACTTTGAAAATATGCTTAGATGAGTTAATGGTGAGCACAAGACCAAGAGTTTGCTTTAAATAAGTTACTTAACCTCCTATGAAGATGAAAATGGTGATTTTTTACTCCATGAACACTGGTGCATTTAGTTTGAACAACAGATATCATAATGGTGTAACTGCTAAAAGAACATCAAGTAATAATATGATCCTGCTATAATTTTAAACGACTTTTATTCTTATATCAATAGTGACTAGAGCAAGGAGAGAAAAAGTGACTGAAATCAAATATAGCTTCTAAGACATGAATTACTTGGAAGTTACTTGAATAATATTAAATTATTATTGGCTTATTCAATTGACTCACTCCTCAAATATGTCTTCTGGCTAAAATTTAGATTTTGAAAACGAATTAGGTAATTTGTATTTTAAGGTTCTGTATACAATATTTACTTTTAATTTCAATTCCTATGGGATTTTTGGGAGTATCTAAATTTCCCCCTTTGCTTTTAGTTTTTAATCTGAGTATACAATTATCATTGTATTGTTTTGTATTAAATAAATATTAGTGCTGTTTCCTCTCCTCCCCCTAGCAAGCAGAGTGATCTTTCCATGCATTTATCTTTGCACTTCAAATAAAATTAAAATTCCTTAGCATGGTCCTCAAGAATCTACAGTAATCTAGCAGCTGCCTATTTTCTCAGTCTCCTCAGATAGTTTCTTCCCACTCATTACACTTCTGAAGACTAATGAAATTAAGAGACTTTGGGAGTCAGGAGGCATAAGGGAAACTGAATTGCTTAGGGCAGCTCCTGTGTGACAATACTAGTTATCTCAGCAGTGTCAAGGAGCCCTGAGGCACAATGGGAGATAATATCACTCATGAGACAAGAAGAGTATATTATAATTATGCTGATATGATACACTGTGGCATCGGAAATGGTCAGTATTGATGGTCAATATAATCATAATAAACTGAGTAAACTTTATACAGAATTTCTTGGTAATAATAATGATAATTATTATTATTTGTTTTAATCAACTTTAATCCTTACAGGAATTCTTTGATGCAGGTGCTCTTATCTTTCATAGATGAAAAAATTGAGGCTATGTTAGTCACCTGCCCAATGTCACACAGTTCACATATGGTGGAACTGGATTTTAACCCAGGTCTGCGTGATCCAGAGCACGTGCTCTTATCCACCGCGTGGTGCTGCACGCTCCGCTCCGCCCTCACATAGAAGATATATAATTAAATGTATATTAAATTTATATATATATAAAATGTATCCTTTAGAGACCATTGAATAGTTCCCATTAAACCTGTGTTTTGGAAGTTTCAGTCTACTGTAATTTTATTTCAAGTGTGAATTTTTAAAGAAATAAGCAATGTTGTGTTTGTGTGTTTATCTCTAATGTGTTTTAACATTTATAACACAGTATGATCCTAAATTCCTTTAAGTATTCCTTAAAATAGAACTTTTTTTCAAACATACTCATCCATTTTCATTTTATTACTATTCTGTACTTCCAATGCACCTCCAGTTACCATTAAATCCCATAATTTCCACACTTAACATCTGGATAAATACATATAGATTCTATGCCAAAGAGTTATAATGCATGGAAAAATCCTCTTGGCATTTCTTAGACTTTTCCATTTCTTTAAAATTAGACTTTACTTCTCTAGTAAACACAGATGAAAACATGTAATTAGCTAATTTTTTTCTACTCAATATTTGATTTGTTGTTTTATTTTCTGTCAATTTTCCCTCAACATTTCCTTTCTGATGAAGAAGGTTCTCATCCTAATGATACTTAAGTACTATTTTCCTTTATTGTGTATAGTGTATAAAGGGGCATACCTTTAATTTTTAAATTTTCCTAATTTACTCTGTGTACATCTTCTGATGATCTCAGGCCCATTAAAGAGTATATTAACATGCAGAAGAGGATCCTGAGTTTAATTGCTCACACAGACTTCCAAAACAAACTTCTCCTAAAATAGCATATCCATTTATGTTTCACTTAGTAAATTGGTGTCCTTGAAGTTTCACAATTTGGTACAACATTTAAAATTTAAAATGGCATTTGGAAATTTCAGACTCAGTAAGTTAAATGATATGTATGGCATTGATGTTGGAAGAGTGAAGACAGTTCACAAAATTCCCATATTTTTATTTTACTTTGCTTGCCAATTATTGTAGAGTCACTGTGTGTTAAGAACCTATAGAGAGCTTTGATTTTACATGAGAATATTAAAAATACATAATATTTAACCATCTAATTAATTTCAACTATGCAAAATTAATGACCCAGAAAAGTGAAAGCTATACCAGACAATCATTGCTGCCAACTGCGGTTTAATCTGATTATTTTCCCTAAGAAGCCTGAGCCATTTCCTTTGCAGACCAGCACTTTTTATGCCATATTCTTGGTTTTATAAGGCCTATAGCAGTTGTAATTTTTCTCCCTGTTTTACATATACTCTGTTTTCTCAAGGGTTCTCCTATGATTGCTTGGATAGGGTGTCTGTAAATCCCATGTTTTTGCAAAGTACACTATTTTGTGATATGTTTTCTATTTTGTTTCCTAGTTGAAAACTTCCTGTCCACAATGATCAAGAAGAAGGTATGAATATTGCCTCACACAGATATGCTTGCCAGTATAACTTTCCTGATAAATAAAACAACTAAATGTTTGACAAGTTAGAAATTTTCATCCCTGAGAACGTTCTTTCCGAGGGTTACAATAACCTTGGATGTCAGAACTATGCACTGATTTCTAAATGATGCAGAGTTGTGAGCTCTTCAGTAAAACTGGAAGAGGAAGAACTACCAGCGGTGTCAAAAAAATGTATACACATGACTTGTATTCATTTTTTGTTATCGGTATATATTGAGTATTACAATTTTAATGCAGTTTTTCCTTTCTTAAAATGTATACATGTTTTTGGCATCCTCTGTATATTGTCATTAAATCTCCATGAGCATTTTGCTGACATAAATTTATTGCCTTTTAATCTTCTTTCCCCTAGCTCTTTCTTAGCAGAGTTCTGAGGAGAGTATTGAATAGAAGTTTTCACCTGGCTTATTAAACTCTTTTATAGTAACAAACCTGTACCAGAATTGCAATGACAGATAGGTTAGAAAAGCAGTATCTATTTCTGCATCTTGAACTATGAGTATTAAGTCCTTTAGTTGGTAATTGTTGGCTTCCATGTTATCAAAAGTATATCTTAGTCCATGTTCAGCTTTTACTTGGATCATCGTTGTAATTTAATTAAATCTGTGTTTGAAGAGGGTAAATTTTGTGTTTCAAGGAGAAAGCCACTATTTTCTTATATCTCCATTCCCCCTACCTCAGCATCCTCATAGTTCCTTTCATAAGGAGTAAAAAGGTATTAACTTTATTTTAATAATTGCAAATAGACTCATCAAATATTGATAATGAGTGACAGGATAATTGTCATTCAGTTCATTTGTTGATTGAGTCATCAGATATCAGTCTATACTAAAGCAAATAATAAACATTTGATTTTTCAACATTCAGCTTTGGATAACAACCCACCACACAGAATATCTGCATTTCAGGTTTGAGACAGAGTTCAACCATGAGCTGATTATAATGCAGCTTGCATTAATCAGTCAATAGAGCAATTAAAATAAGAAAGAAAATTAATTTTATATGTACTTTCATTTATACCGTTTCCAGTACTCCACATTCCATTGTGTAGATTTAAGTTTTTATCACATATATTTTTCCTGAAGAATTGTTTTTAACATTTTTATTGTCGCGGTTTGTTGTTACAAACTATCTTTTTTTCTTTTTTTGTCTGAAAAAGTCTATTTCTTTCATTTTTGAAAGTCAGTTATGCTAGGTAGAATATTCTATGTTGACATTTTTTTCTTTTAGCATTTAAACACATCACCTCCTTATTTTCTGGGTTCAATAACTTCTAATGTAAATTCTTTTTTTTTTTTATTGGGAAATATTAGGGAACAGTGTGTTTCTCCAGGTCCCATCAGCTCCAAGTCGTTGTCCTCCAATCTAGTTGTGGAGGGTGCAGCTCAGCTCCAAGTCCAGTCTTTGTTTTCAATCTTAGTTTCAGGGGGTGCAGCCTACCATCCCATGCGGGAATTGAACCGGTAATCTTGTTGTTAAGAGCTCATGCTCTAACCAACTGAGCCATCTGGCTGCCCTGATGTAAATTCTTGAGAAGTCTACTATAATTCATATATACATATTGGATACAGAAATTATATATATCTGTATCCAATATGTTCTTTTCTTCTGGCTCCTTTTAAAAGTTTCTCTTTATCTCCAGTATTCAGCACTTTAAATATGCTTTGTCTAAGCAATTGATTGATTGATTGATTGATTTGTTTGTGCACTTATTCTGCTTGATTTTTTATGAATTTCTTTGATCCATGGTTTTATGTTTTTCAATATTTTTGGAAAATTCTCAGTCATTAACTTACTATATTTTCTTTCCATGTTTTTTCTCTCTTGTGATTCTTATTACAGCCATATTAGACTGATACTGTCCCAAGGTCTTGCATGTTTTGGTTATTATTATTATTTATTTATTTATCCTTTGTAATTTAGCCTGGTTAATTTCTATTAACTTATTATTGTCTATTGATTCATCTTTCTTTGGCTATTTTATTAATAAACCTGTGAAAACCATTTTTTTTAACTCTGAATTACTATGTTTCTTATGTCTAGCATTTTCATTTGACTTTTTTTATAGCATTTGTCTTTCTGATAAAATTTTAAGTCTATTCTTATAATTTTCATCTCCCTGCTGTAATACATGCGTGTTGTCCACCTTTTAAACAAGCAGTTTTAAAACATTAATCACAGTTATTTTACATTTCCTATTTAATAGATCCAACGTCTGGGTCTGATACAGGCCTGGTTCTATTAATTGACTCCAATATACCTTAATTATTTGTTCATTGCTTTGTAACTTTTTGTTGTCTGCTGGACATTGTGTCTAAGACAACACAGATTGAGGTAAATATTGTTTATGTCTGAAAATGAACTCATCTTTTTATGCCAAGTCCTAAGTGTGGCAAATCGAGTTAATCGAGTCAGGGGTTAACTGGGTTCAGGTTTTCTTGTTACAATGATTTTTAGGGCACCACTCGCTTCAAATTCATGTAGTGTATTTGTATTTGTGTAGCTTAGTGATCAGATTCTACTAAATTCACTATCTCTCACATTTGCAGACATTTATTTCACTTTCTTTTATTATCAATTTCTAAGTTTCATGAGAAAGATATCTGCCTTTCTGATAGTAAACAGCAGTATCCACTGGTCCCTGGGGAAGCAGCAGATCAGGAGCTCCTGAAAGCGAGGTACCTTAATGAATCTGTCTGGGCTGTGAGTGAGAGTGAAGCTCCCCCAAAGCAGACTGCAGGCCACAGATGGAATTTATAGCTATTTTGTTACAGCTGTTTTTGTCCATTCATTAATTAATCACTTTTTAAACTATCTCTCCTTATAAAAGTACTAGAAAATTTATTTAAATTGTTAACATAACCATAAAAATATTATTTCAATTAGATGTAATATTTTTATAATAAATATTTTCTTATTTAGCATCTGTTGTAAATTATAATCTATATCCATGCTGCTATGTATCCCACACACAAAGTGACAAGAGCACATGATAGATGTTTCTGTTCCTTACTGCTTGGGCATGTCTGAATCCACTTCCAAGTTGGCTAAGATTTTTTTTTTTTTTTTTTTCAGTTCCAACATTAACTATTTTTAATTCATTAGTTTGGCACACACTATAATAAGAATTAATATGGAACATATTCTATACCTTAAAGACTAGCCATAAAATTACAGACATAGAGTACATTTCTAAAACAGTCCCTCCAGTGGAACAAAGCCAAATGTGACTCAACTGGACAAGGATTACTCACAGAAAACTGTTCTTTTGTTTTCTTACCTATCACCCCCCTTCGGATATCTCATGTTACCAGCCAATAAGATGTAAATAAAAGTAATTTTTCTTATTCAACTAACATTTTTTTCTGAGAAAGTTTTAATAATCAATTTTAATTAACATATATTCATACAGAAAGTTTGCTCTTTAAGTAAACCAGAATAAATCTTTTAGAGTTGTAAATTATAATGCCTGATTTTTTTCTATCTAAATATTTAAATTGTTACATAATGGAATCTTTTTAACATGGTATAACAAAATTATATTATGTGAATTACTCATCTCGTTCATGTTGATTAATGTTGCAGATCTGTAACATCCTTGTATATAGGTTACAGGGAGCAAAATTTGGTAGAATTTCCTAAGCACAAACTAAAGGGAGCACAGAGCAAGTCATTCTCTTAAAATTTTATAAATTTATGAAAGTTTTTTCTTAGAAATTAAACTAATTCTGGGACATAATCCAGCAGTTCTTCAATAAGTTAAACATAGAATTACCATATGACTCAGCAATTCCACTCTTAGGTATATACCCAAGAGAAATAAAAAACATATATATCTACACACACACACACACACACACACACACATTTGCACACCAAAGTTTATAGCAGCATTATTCATAAAAGCCAAAAAGGTGGAAACAACCCAAATGCCCATCAACTGACAGTGGGTAAACAAAATATAATCTATTCTGACAATAAGATATTGTTTGGCCTTAAAAAAGGAATGAAGTACTGATAAATGATGCAACATGGATCAACCTTGTAGACACTTTGCTAAGTGAAAGAAGTCAGTAACAAAATATCACATACCACATGATTCCTTTTACATGAAAGTCCAGATTAAGGAAGTCTGCCCAGGTTTCTTAGGGCTGGAAGATAATGAGGAGTAACAGCTAACGGGGACAGGGTTTCTTTTGCGGTCATGACAGTGTTGGTGAAATTGACTGCTAATGGTTACAGATAACTGTGAATATACTAAAAACCATTGAATTTTATACGGAAATGGATGAACTGGATGATATGTGAATTATATCTCAATAAAACTATTTAAAATTTTTCAAAGATCAAAAAGGAATCTGACCCAGAGTAGGTCAGTCAGGACTGGTGTAGCTACTTAAGGTTGACAGCAGGATCAGAAACTTCTGACGATCCCTGTCTTACATGCAGCTTTGATCATTAGGATCTCAATGTGACTCCTTTGCCTCTAACCCATGACCATCTTCTAGTAGGAAAAAAAGTATCAGTACAAAACACGTATAGCACCTATAATAGAAAAGCAAAAACTTATCAGAAACCCTCATTGTTTTGCCTTTCGGGCCAGAAATATGGCCCCAAAGAGGGGACAGGAATTCAGTATCTTTATTTTCACTCTTTTCCACATTCAACAAAATCTGGGGAAATGTATGTTAGGCAGACAATTTGCACAATATGTCACAAATTCCTATTAATAAGAGGTATTTGAATTTTGCGAGTCTTTCACTCTTTACCAGGAACCAAGATTCAGGGGATTTTTTAAAACATCAATATTAAAATTATAGAGGAATAGAAACTTATGATACAAGAGTCTCTATTTGATATTAGATCAATAAGCAATGAATACTTCCTTCTTAATCATAAATATGATTATATCTTTACAGATATTTTTCAATTAGCAAAAATCACATAGGAGCAAAACACTGACATTTAATTTTCTTTATACTTTTCTTTATAAATTCACAAAATTAATGAATTTATTAATTCAGTAATCTGTGATTAAAGATATTGTATTGTTTATGTTCTCTCAAATTGCTGGGCATATACAGCCCTCTAATTCTGTGATACTACAGAGGACATTGTAACTAATAGGATGGGATTTAGGGATGTTTCACGCTGGGGGTTATATTTGGACTGATTCTTAAAGGAAAATTGTTTCTAGTGACAGAATAAGAGAGAGGCCAATGAATACTAGAACAGTTGATACAAACACCCAGGGGTATGTTATAAAAGTGGTATTGCAGAAAATAGAAAAAAAATCTGCAAAGAGAAAGGAGAATACATAGGAAGGGCATGAGGTGAGATGGAGCTGCTGATGTAGACGGAGGTGCTAATTACATGGATCAGACTCTATAGACCATGTGAACCCTGGGACAGTTTAAGAAGAGTTAGAGGAGGCCATGTGCATATAATAAATCACAAATAGTTTCATAAATGCAGCAATGAGCAGTGCGTGGCTTGCAGTGTTAGAATCCTGAAAAAGCACTCCTCCTTAGAAATTTCAAAAGTTAGTCTCTCTTTGGCCTGAAGATTGCAATTACTTCACCTCCAAAATGTTTAATACATTACAGTGCACACCCAACATAAAGACAGGGTGGTTATAAAATATTTTCTAAAATACTTTTTAAAGAATGAAGGCATATATGAAAATTCAATTTTTCTTTGAAATGCATAAATTACTGTGAACACAGATTCCAATAAAAAGATAACTTTTTTCTGAATCATATCTGTATTAGCTTATTTTTTCAGTATTTATTCTTATTATTAAGATTTTATTTAGTATGTTTTATAGAATGTTGCACTCAACTGGTAATTGTACCTATTATTATTCATAGTTGTATTAAGAAGCATTGTGACTGAAATTATACCTAGCTCTTTGTAACACACAATACCTTTTAAAACATATTTGAAGAATATTTTATTTTATTACTTTAATATTTTATTTTCCCAAGAGCGTAGTAGTAAGTTTGTCTATTCCTCTCTTTTAATTTGGAAGGCTTGATGGAACCCCTTTGAAATTATTTGAATTAGAAATCAGGACTATTTCTAGAACATTTCAGGTATAAAAGTAGTATAAAAATGTGTATAAAACATTTCTTAAATAAAGCTTAGATTTTTTTTCTGACCCATGAGGCATTCTAGAAATAGAACAATGTGGAATAAAATTTGATTTTTACTTTAGTTATCTTAGAAAGATAAAAAATATGGTAATACTATCCAAATAATAACATTTTAGACAGTGCTGGTATCAGAGTTCCTAGTTTTAATTGTATACTGCCATTCACTCTTGTAGTGAATCCTACTGGCCTAAACCTACCCTTTCCCAAGATAGGGAAGGGATGTTTTCTGTCTCTAAGTGGGCAGCATAGTGTTTATGGGTGATACCTGGAATCGCTGTAGCCATTTTGCAACCATGATGGAAAATGTGCATGGCCCAAGGTGACATGGGAAGAGAGAGATGAGGGAATCACTGAGATGAAGTTAGTACACTTGACTAAGTTATTCCTGAAGACTTCCTATGCCTAACATTTTAAGTTTCACATGAGCTGGTACAAATCTTTCACAGTTTAAAAACTTTTAATAGGGTTTTCTACTACTCACAAGTGAAAACAACATAATTGACACAGATTTGAATACTTTAAAATTAGAAATAATATTTCATCTATATGTACTGTTCACTGTATCATAAGAGATAGCATGACATAAAAGAGAGATGGGGGCATGAGCTCTAATTTAGTTCAATGTGTAGGGTGTCCTGGAGATGGAATAAGCACTGGATAGAGAGTTCCATAAGAATCTATCTCATTTCAAGGAGTTAGAGTGACTAGGGAGAAAACTGGCACATAAATAGATAATTTTGCTAAAATATTGTCTGTGTAAATGTGCACATGTGTGTGCAGATGCTATATTTAAGATGTTTGTGGAAGACAGACAATCAACACAACTTCTATGGGTGTCTGAAAGAACCAATAATTTACTAAGGTAAAAAAGCAGGATGACTTAACACATGAACAAAGGCATAATGTACTAAAATGACTAATTTTTACCAAAGAGTTATTTGGCTAAAACATAGAGTGTAAGGCAAGGATTAGAGAAAGATGGAGTTGCAGAGATCAGTCATAGGTAGATGATGTGCATTGTTCTGAGAAATTCAGGCTTTAACATTCTAAGTTGGGAAGTAACAGCATTTTAAGCAAAGTTATTAAAACATTATATCTACTGATATTTACTGATCTCAATAAAATACATGGGTTATCTTCAGAGACTGACAGCAGAAGAAAGAAATCATGCATGTGTTTAAGGAGAATGTTATTTAAAATAAAAGGCCCCAAAAGTTAAAGCATTTTTTTATTCTGATAATCACTTAATAATAAACATTTACAAGAATATCATGCTCCTAATCTAAGTAAAATTGGAGCAAATCAGTAAAGTTTTATGTATTTGACATTTTATTTAAACTTAGAGGAAACTGTGTTACTTGACATAATAAAGAAAGATGCTAGTTTATGCTGCAGATACAGACAGAAAGATAGGAAATCATAAACTGTAAGAAGTCTGTCTTCTTCAGCCAGAAATGTGTATGTTTGGTGATATATTTTTTGCCATTCTGCACATGCCTTATATCGATGAATGACCATGAAAGTGCCCCACTATTGATTTGGATGTTACAAATAAACTACTGATTATTCTATTTGCAAGTAAGGAAACCACAAACAATGAGGATCAACTATATGTGAATGCATTCTAAATTTTAAAGTGAAAAGAGGGGTTACCACTTTGTGAGGGGTACACATTTCTAATCATTATGTTGTTATGTATACTTGAAACTAATATAAAAAAAAGAAAGTGAAAGTTTATTTTAAAATTAAAGAAAAAGAAAGAAAAGTAAAAAATAGGACTTTCTTGCCCATCTCTACTTTTCCCACCACCCCACTCTATCTTTCTCTTATAGAAGTAACGACAATTATTTTCCTGTGTATTTGCAGATATGTGTACTTACAGAAACAAACATAATTTCTAAATAAATGGACGTCATAATATTAAAAAAAAAAAAAGAGAGAGAAAGAAAAGTCTGTCTTGAGAGGGTTTCCAGTTTTACATGTCAGGGCTTGAAAGTTGCCACACCTTCCTATCAAGGCGGAAACTAAAGAGATTGCAAACTCAACAACTCTTCTTGGATTCACTAGAGAGGGGAGGACATGGGGCAAACCACTCTCCAGGATTGGAGAGACGGAAAAAAATAGGGTGTTGTGGCTTACCAGAGAGCAGAGACTCACCTGCTGAAAGGGCCCCAAGAATCAGTGTACACATAGGAAAACCTGAACTGTAACTGATGAATTACTGGAGGCTTAGTGAGGACAAGTCTGAGGGTTAAAACCTCCAGGGGGACCCAGTCACAGTATTATGAGACAGTAAATATCAGAGAAAAATCCCTTTATACTTCTAGCAGGGGGAGGGGAAAAGAACAACTTCAAAATGCACCATCTTCTTAATAAGGCCCACAGTCATGGAAAACAAGTTAATCAGAGCCTAACCTGCTGAGGTATTATTAGAGCCTAACAGATCTGTAGGAAAGGAAATACCCAACTCCAGCCCACTCTACTGATCCTGTCCCACCTAAGGGGGAATGTGACGTTCACAGTCCAGAGCACAGGCTCACTCAAAGGCTGGGATCTAATCTTAGGACTATAGAATGCTTCCCCTTCCCCCACCCCTCACCGCTACATTACTAAGGCCTATTTACAGCAATTCCTTTTACCCAGTACATCAAATGCAATTGTCAAGAAAAAAATTGCAAGGCATACCAAAAGACAAAGAAACACAATTTGAAGAGATAGCAAGCATTGGAACCTGTTATGGCAGGGAAACCGGAATGTTCAGACTAGGAATTTAAAACAATGTTAATACAAGTATGCTAAGGGCTCTAAGAAACAGATGGGTAATATAAGCAGATAGATGGAAATCCTAAGAAAGAACCAAAAAGAAATGCTAGACATAAAAACAGTGTGACAGAACTGAAGAATGCCTTTGATGGGTTTATTAGTAGACTGAACATAGCTGGAAAAAAAAAAATCTCTGAGATAAAGGATAAAGCAATGGAATCCTTGAAAACCAAAAAGGAAAGAGAACAAAGACCAAAAAAGGACTAAATATTCAAGTAATTGAAACTACAACATAAGGTGTAACATATGCATAATGGGAATACCAAAAAAGAAGAAAGAGAAAAAAAAAGAGAGAGAGAGAGAGAGAGAGAGAAACATTTGAAACAATCATGACTGAGAATTTCCCCAAATTAATGTCAGTACCAATCCCCATATTCAGGAAGCTCAGAGAACACCAGCAGGATAAATGTAAAAACAACAAAAACAAACAAACAAATAAATAAATAAAATAAACTACAGCAAGGCATATTATTTTCAAACTACAGAAAATCAAACATAAAGAAAAAATTCTGAAAGAAGCAATATGATAAAAACACCTTACTTTTGAGGAACAAAAATAAGAATTGTGTTTCACTTCTCACAGACTATGCAAGCAAGAAGATAATGAGGTGTAATAATTAAAATTTTGAGAAAAATCTCTACCAACCTAGAATTCTGTACCCTATGAAATTATAACTCAAAAGTCAAGGAGAAATACAGAATTTATCTAACAAACAGAAATTGAGGGACTATATTGCCAGTAGACATGGCTTGCAAGATTTGTTAAAAGAGTTCCTTAGAGAGAAGGTAAATAACATAGGTCAGAAACTTGAATCTACATAAAGTGAAAAAGAGAATGCATAAGAAGAAGCAATACATAAAGGTAAAATAAAAACTTTTATTTTTCTTATTTTTAATTCATTTAACAGATAATAGCTTGTTCAAAGTATTAATACCAATAATGTATTTGCGTGTATATTCTTACACACATATATGAGGTCTGACAATTAAGTTTGCAAACTTGTTGCAACAATGTTGCTAACCTTTTTTCATATCAGAGAGAGTATTCATTATGAATTTGCACCAACTGGACAAACAGTTGACCAAGTTTACTATTTGGAAGTGCTGAAAAGGCTGTGTGAAAAAGTTAAATGACCTGAAATTTTCGCCAACAAGTCATTGCTCTTGCATCATGACAATGCACCAGCTCACACAGCACTGTCTGTGAGGGAGTTTTTAGCCAGTGAACAAATAACTAACTGTATTAGAACACTCTCCCTACTCACCTGATCTGGCCCCCAATGACTTCTTCCTTTACCTGAAACCATCTGAATAAAGGAAATATTGAAAGGAAGACATTTTGATGACATTCAGGACATCAAGGGTAATACGATGACAGCTCTGAAGGCCATTCCAGAAAAAGAGTTCCAAAATTGCTTGGAAGGGCGGACTAAGTGCTGGTGTCGGTGCATGGCTTCCCAAAGGGAGTATTTCAAAGGTGACATAGTGCTATTCAGCAAGGAGGTATGTAGCACTTTTTCTAGGATGAGTTCACATACTTGATTGTCAGTCCTCTATGTGCCAAGTACATAGCAAAGGTCATTTACTCTTCACTACTGTTTTTATTGTTTTGAATATTTCATCTCAAAGCCTTGCCGTGAGTGATAATATAAAGAACATTTGAGGGCTCTGCCAGGATCAAATCTGCTCTATCCAATATTGTCCTGATTTGATGTCAACATTCTTTACTTTGCCAGTATCTCCCTGCTTCCTAAGCTTCATACTAGAAATTTAAAGAGACTTCTCTAGCTTAACTCTCCACATTCATTCCTATATTCTGTCAGTTATTTGTCCTCTGACTGTATGCATACTGACTTGCACAAGTCTTGTCATGTAGAATTTATAATACCCCACAGTTAGAGGATACCAATTATATTTACTATGCTTCTCAAATGTGTATTGACATTTAGAAATCACATATTCCGTTTTTGTTCATTGGAAACTGCCTCTGAAATATGTTAATGCTAAAGTCATTGAATCTCTTTCATTTTGCAGGTGAATAATTTAACCAACTTCAATAAATTTTATATTCTTTAATAGACATGGCCACATAACCACAGAGAGCTTAGTAAACACCAGCTTCATTAAAAACTAGCAGGTATATTTTAGTACACATTTAAATGTGGGTGGGGGCACTAGAAATAATTTGTTTTCTTCTCCGTGATGACAGTTCTCATTTACTACATGTACTCTGAGTAACACATACCAGCTATGGGAACAGCTCAAATTTTTAGAACACTTTTCTCAGAGGTGTAATCAAAGCCAAAAATATTACTGACTAGTTTATACCATACTCTAAAACAACCAATGGTTCATTCTCCTGTATTTTGGGGGAATAGATTTATATTTTATAAAAATAATGACTGGCATCAACTAACCATATTCCATACCCACAGCAGGAGATCTGAGTAACTGATTATTTTAAAGCATGTGGCCAATTATATGACTTTTATGTTGTCCAGAAATGGAAAAATTAATCATTTCATCTTCTTAAAAGAAAAAGAAATCTACAGTATTATGATCCCAAGAAAGAATTCTCTGGTTTCTATTTTATTTGTTTTAAATGCTATGTAAATCCTTCTTTATCAGTTACCAGGGATAAAGTATGAGGTGAGTGCTGGCTCCACAGCAAACAAACCAAGCAACTCTCCAATGATCATAGTAGTTGTCCAGTTGATAATAAACCCAATGAAGTAAACAAAATAAATAACAATAAGTGCAATAATAAATAGTTACACAGACACACACACGCGCGCGCCAAATCCTCAAAAAATAATCCTCATCAAATCAGAATGCCTAGGTTTCTCTAGACAAACAGGTAATGAAAATGATAACTACTGATTACTCTCTGACAGTAGATGATATAATAGTAACTTATATTTGAAGAAGTTGTTCTTATGACCAATTACAATTCCAGAATCAGTTCTTTTATCTGCTAGGTCAAATCTCTGTGACTGAATCCTAGACAAGAAGCTACTATATATATATATATATAAGGTTGGTGCAAAAGTAATCGCAGTTTTTACAATTATTTTTAATCTTTTAACCCTCAATTACTTTTGCACCAACCTAATATATATGTATATGTATATATACATATATATGAATAAGAAAATATAGCAAAGAAAAAATATCTCACTGAAAACAGAAAACACATAATAAAAGTGAATCAACACTAAAGCTAGTACAAAGGTTAAAGGCGAAAGTAGGAAGATCATGTGTAATTATAACAGTAAATTAAGGGATTCACAGAAACACAGACAAAAAATTAATAATCATGACAAAAACATAAACATGGAAAGGGTGAGTAAAAATGGTAGTAATTTTACACTGTGTTTGAACTTAAGCAACCATAAATTTACAATAGACTGCTATAAACATAGCTTGGTATATATGAAGCACATAGTAACCACAAACAAAAATCTATAAGAGATACAAGATATAAAGAGAAAGGAATCCAAACATAACACTACAGAAAGCCATCAAGATCCAAGAAAAGACAGCAAGAGAATAGGAAAGGAACAGAGAAGAACTTTAAAAACAATCAGAAAACAATTAATAAAATGGCAATGACTACATATCTATCAATAATCAAATGTAAATTGATTAATTGCTACAGTCAAAAGATGAATAGATAAAGAAGTGGTGATACATATACACAATGAAATATGACTTGGCCATAAAAAAGAATGAAATCTTACCATTTGCGACAACATGGGTGGACCTAGAGGGTATTATGTTAAGGGAAATAAGTAAAACAGAAAGACAATACCATATGATTTCATTTATGGAATCTAAAGAACAAAATAAATGAATAAAACTTATAAACAGAGTCATAAATACAGAGAACAAATTGATGTTTGCCTTTTGGGTGAAAAAGGTGAAGGGATTAAGAAGTACAATTGGTAGTTACAAAATAGTCATGGGTATGTAAAGTACAACATAGGAAATATAGTCAATAATATTTTAATAACTATGTATGGTGTCAGATGGGTACTAGATTTATCGGGGGGATCACTTTGTAAGTAATATAACTGTGTAACCATTATGTTGTACACCTGAAACTGATATAATATTGAATGTCAGATGTAACTGAAAAATAAAACAACATTTTAAAAAATCTCTGTGACTGGGTATTCTTTTTAACGGTAGGAATAGCATGAAAATTGAGTTCATAAAACTTGTATTAGAGTGCTGGTACTATTACATAATTTTGAACATGTTAACTTATTATTCCTGCAACTTCAATTTTATTACTTTGTAAAGATGATATAAATAATGCCACTTCTGATTGTTGAGAATTTGAATAAAATAACAAACATCAAATGCCTTGTAAATTGTTAATCATATAAAATTGTTGTACTATTTCTACAATAGTTCTTGCAGTATGGTCTGTGGGTAGTAAAACTCTCCTTATCTTTGCATATCTGAAAATGTCTGTATTTGACCTACTTTTTTGGACGATAGATTAATTGAATGTCAGATTCCAAGTTGATGATTCTTTTGTTGATATTATGCTCTTTTGTTGTTGCTCTTTTTTTTCTCTTTCTCATTATCTTTTATGTTCTGCTTCACACAACATTTAGCTGTTAACATTTATTTCTTTACCATTTATATCTTGCTCTGTACTTTCAATTATCACTTTCAGTCTGGGGTTACATGTCTTCCATTTTCTGTAAAAAAATACCTGAGACATTTTCTTTTCAAAAATTTATTTTCTGTCCTTTTTTTCTCTCCTATTTTCTTCTGCAGCTCCTCTTAGACCTATGTTAACACATCTAAACTTACCCTCCATTTCTTAGACTGTTGTTATATGTTTTATGTCTTTATTTCGTATACTACATCCTGAGGGAGTTCCTCAGTATTATCTCTGCACTTAGTCATTAGTGTTGTTACTTTTAATGATTCTATTTTTCATTTTCAGGGCTCTCAATTGCTTCTTGTATCAATCCTATGTGTTTTTATAATTTTCATTCTCTGTATGTGGCTATTACCTTTTTAAGAATCATAAATATATTTCTTATAAAATTGGTTCCAGATTGTATTATTATTTTTATTTTGTTTGGACTGAACTTAAAAATATTGACTTTGTTTACTATCAATTTTAGCATTAGTTTTCTTCACATATTTTGGAATTTTGATTTATATACTAATACTTAATAGGTTCCCCCCGCCCCCTCACTCATTCTTTGTCATTATTTCCTTGCAGATCCTCAGGTCCCACAGGTCAGAACCAGGTCTTGAGTTTGCAATTTAAATGCCACATTATATTAAAAAGTGCCCAAAGTATTATTTTAATGATTGACATGAAAGAGTTGCTCTTAGGTGGCAAACTTTCTTTATTTAGGAAAATACCGTTGGGGAGCTGGGTATTCTGATAGATTGGATTATTGTTCTCTACTCATCATCCATTTCTGCTATGGAATTATACATAGGCACACTTTGTCATGTGACTGTAGTACCTTCCATTGGAGTATGTGGAGAATACTTATCTACTTGATTGAACTTTGCTTGGCTTGACCCTATAAATTATCTTGGTCAATTGGAATATTAGCAAATATAACATAAGGCAGAGCTTTATATATATATGCTTACATTATTCACCTTGGCCTCTTGAGTTTCCAAATTCCTCTAAGAAAAAAAAAAACCACCCTTGGTAGCTGTTGTTCCCACAGTAAGAATCCCAATCTGCGATACAGGTAAACCCCAGCAAGCCCTGTCTGGTTCAACTAAACTATAACCAACCCAGAGATGTACGAAAGGTAAACATATACTTAGTTGTAATTGATCAAGATCTTAAGGTTACTGTATAATATTTCTGTATAAACTGCTAACTAAACCAGAAGGGGAGGGTCTGAAACCTGAACTGGCAAGAGTCAATAAAGAACTGGCTAAAGTCCTCTGCCTGAGAAATAAATATGCATTTGAAGGGAGGAGAAAAGTAAAGAGCAAGAGGAATATAGAGAAAAAGACATAAACAGATGTGGGAATCATAGCAGAAGGATGGAATCTGAAGAGAACTTAGGTCAGTGAAAAATTCTTGATATCAGGTTAGTCAAAAGACTTTTAAGAATAGATTTATCTAATATTCAAGTAGTGCTAATTTTCTAGCAATCCCTCTATTTCCCAAACCTTTTGTAAACTCTATTATGTATATACAAATGCCATATAGTATTATTTAAAAAAAAATAAATATCAAAGAAAAGTTGTTGAGTTCTATACTCACTTGGGAGGAAGGAAAGAAAGTATTTTACTACCCTGTTTCCCCGAAAATAAGACTGGGTCTTATATTAAGGTTTGCTCCAAAAGACGCATTAGGGCTTATGTTCAGGGGATTTCATCCTGAAAAAATCATGCTAAGGCTTATTTTCCAGTGAGGTTTTATTTTGGGGGAAACACAGTATGCAAGAGGAGACAGAAATGCAGCAGTAATTGAAAGCTAGAAATGACCATGCAAATATAAGAATGAGGGAATTTGTAGAAATCTTGGGCAGAACATTCAACATTACACAAAAATGGGTTAGAGAGCTTGTGCTACTTCTACAAAAATTTCAAAAGACAGGGTTACATTTGTTGAAAATTGTAATTCCCATTACTATAATTTCTCAATTCAAAGAGGCTATAAATTACAAGACACATGTTAAATGCAGTAACAGATTTTTTTCTGGAAATAAATGTTACATTAATTGTAAGTTTCTTTTTTTATTAACTTAGAAGCAACAGGAAACATTTGCCAACAGAGTTTTAAGTTATTATGTCTGTTTGGATTCTGTGAGAAGTAGACTCTGTTTAGGGATTAGATTTGTAAGAGATTTATTGGGAAAACACCTGTGAGGGAAAATGGGGTGGGGGCCAGAAGAGTTTGGGAAAACCGTCAGACCATGAAACAGGTCCGATTCTGGTGGAAGAGAAAAGGAAGGAAAGGCGGAAACTATAGTGCAGTTCAGAAAGTTTCAGCAAAACCAATAAGGAATTTTCCAGCCAAATGGTCTATGAGATGACAGAATTTTCCAGGAACAGGCCTGGTTTAGAGTGTCTGCCTAACCTAATCATTGGTTGAGAGCGGCCCCTAGGATATAGGCCTCTGTGCAAATGAAGTGATAGATCTCAAAGTGCAGCACACAAGGCCAGTGATGCTCTCTGCATGGAGATATGCGATCTGAGAGGAGCATTTGCATGGCTGTCACAGTTGTATACAACTTTCTTTTCCAGATTTCTTTTTCTTTCTTTTTTGATAATTTTTATTTTATTTTTTTAAATTAAACTTTATTGGGGTGACAATGAGTAGTAAAGTTACATAGGTTTCAGGTGCACAATTCTGTAATACATCATCTGTATATCATATTGTGTGTTCACCACCCAGAATCAGTTCTCCTTCTATCACCATATATTTGATCCCTTTTACCCTCATTGATTTTAATCAAAGTCTGTGTCTGAGCTTTTTTCATATCTAGGAGCTAAATGTTTTCTGAATTACTTTTGAATATCACGTTGACATATTTTATAGTTTTTGTAATAGATTTCTATCATATTTAGAATTGAATTTATAATTTTGAGTTATATTGAGGAATATCAGTGTTACATCAGAATTTCATATTTGGCTAAATTACCAATCTTGTTTTTCTCCTTAATTGAATTGTATATTTGGGGCAGTTTAATGGCTTCTCTTTAAAGTGAACTCACAACTTTGATGAATAAGGCTTGATCTCACTTGTCTTCAGTATGATTGAGCTATCCATCACAGACTTATCTAACTAAAAAAAAAAAAATGATATGATCTAGTTCAAAAAATTTGGTTGTATTTCAATTACCTGTCTTGTGACAATAAACAGATTTTGTATACAATTTTTTTTTTTTTATCTCACCACTATAGTATTTGGACTCATTTAAATTATAAATTTGGTATCCAAATTGAAGCAAATCAAATCTATGTGGTGCTATCAAAATAAATGTGTTAACTGTGGTCTGCCAGATTAATGTATATTTTATCCATCACTATGTTTGCATAGTACAAATAAAAAAAAATTATATCACAAGCTACCCCATTTATGGGCAGGAAAGATTCATTCAAATTATAATAACAACATAATCCTAATTCCTTCCTTCCATTAATTTCATCATTGTTGTAATTTATTCCATTTATATATAAGCACGCATATAAGCATACACACACACACATAAGATATATAAGCGTATATAATTGAATACATATTAGTATTATTTTGAACAAACTATTATTTGTTAGATGAGTTTAGAAAAAATAAAAGTTTTTATTTTAACTTCACTCATTCCTTTTTACATTCTCTTCCTTACTTTATGTAGATCCAGATTTCTTTCTCCCTAAAGTACTCTCTTAACACTCCTTCCAAAGCATATCTACTGGCAACAAATTTCCTCAATTTTTGTTTATTTGAGAAATTGTTTATTTCTCTATCACTTTTGAAGGATAATTTCATAAGGTATGAAATTGTAGGTTGGTGGGGTTTTTCTCTCAAAACTTTATTTCATTTTATCCTCTTCTTGCTTTCATGGTTTCTGAGAAGACAGATGTAATTCTTATCTATGTGAGAGATATTTTTATCCTCTGGCTTCTCTCAGGATTTTTATTTTTCTTTGATTTTGAAAATGGTATGTCTAGATGTAGTTTTATCCTATTTGTTGTTTTCCAAGCTTCCAGGATCTGTGGTTTGGTATCTGGCATTAATTCAGGGAAATTTATATATGTTTTAAATATGTCTTCTTTTCTCTCTTCTCCTTTGATTTTTTTTTTTTTTTAGGCATATGCTACACCTTTTGCAATTATCCCACAGTTCTTGAATATTCTGTGTAGTTTTTTTCAGTTTTTACTTTTTCTGCTTTTCAGATTTGGAGGTCCCTATTGCTTTATTTTTTTTAGTTCAGAGATTCTTTTCTCAGCTGTGTCTTGTCTACTAATAAATCCTTCACAAGCAATTCTTCATTTCTATTACAGTTTTTATTTATCTTTAGACATTTTTGGTTGTTCTTCTTTTCTTAGAATTTTTATCTCTCTGCTTACATTGCCCATCTGTTCTTGGATGCTGTCTATTGTATCCATTAAAGCACTTCACATGATAATCTTAGTTGTTTTAAATTTCCCGTGTGATAATCCCAACATCCCTACCACGTCTGGTTGTGATGCTTGCTCTATCTCTCCAGTGTTTTTTTTTTCTGCTGTTTGTTATGCCTTGTAATTTTTTCTTGACAGCTAAACATGTTGTAAATAGGCCTTAGTAATGTTGTGGTGAGTTGTGGGGGTAGGGAAAGAGTATTATAGTCTGAAAATCAGGTCTCAGTCTTTTGACAAGTCTATGCCTCTGAACACTGAACTTCACAGCAGTTTCTCAGTATTTTTCTCCTCCCTTAATTGGGTCAGGATGACTAGAATGGGCTGGAGTTGGATATTTCCTTTCCTACAGGTCAGTTGTGCTCTGATAATACTCTGGTTCACTAGGATTTGGTTAACTAGTTTCCCTTAATGGCTGGCCTTTTAAAGAAAAACAGAGTACTCTGCTGTGTTTCAAAATAGTTCATTTTACCCTCCCCTTACCAGAAGCACAAGGGGATTTTTCTCAGATACTTAATGTAGGCAACTCTATTCCTGTTTGCTGAGAGTTTTTAATCATAAATGGCTTTGGCATTTATCTAATGCTTTTCCTTGTGTGTTTTTAGATGATCACGTGGGTTTTTGTTTTCCTCAATTTTCTGTTAATATGTTTAATTTCATAGATTGATATTTAAATTAATTAACTTTGGATATCCAGAATAAATCCTTTTGATCATAAAGCATTGTGTTTTTAAAATACCTCTGGATTCTATTTACCAATATTTTATTGGAGATAGTTTCATCTTTTTTCATGAAGAATATATGCTGTAATTTCCTTTTCTCATAATATTTTGTCAGGTTTTTCATCAGGATTAAGCACATAAAATGAATTGGGAAGTAGTGTAATTTTTCATTTTTTACATTGGATGCTTAATTTTTTTTTCTTTCTATCTTGCTCAATCTAGGAAGGGGTTTATCAATTTTATTAAATTTTCAGATGCATATCTTATACCACTCACAAAAATTAACTCAAAATGAATTAAAGACCTAAATGTAAGGCCTGAAACCATAAAAATCTTATAAGAAAACATTGTAAAAAAGACTCCTTGACATGGGTCTTGGTAATGAATTTTTGGAAATAACACCTAGAGCACAAGCAACAAAATCAAAATAAATAAGTGGGAGCATGTCAAAATAAAAAGCTTCTACACAGCAAAAGAAACAATCAACAAAGTGAAAAGAAAACCTACAGAATGGGAAAAAAATATTTGCAAATCATAAATCTGATAAGAGGTTAATATCCAAAATATATGTAAAAAAATATACAACTCAGTAGCAAAGAACAAATTATCCAATTTGAAAAAAACAGGCCAAGGGCCTGAATATATACAAATGCCCAATAGTAAATGAAAATATTCTCAACATCACTATTATTAGGGAAATGCAAATTAAAACCACAATGAGATGTCACCTCAGCCATCATCAAAAAGACAAGATAACAAATGCTGGCAAGGATATGGAGAAAAGGGAACCCTTGTGCACTGTTGGTAGAACTATAACTGGTACAGCCGTATGTAAAAAAGTATGGAGATTCTTCCATAAATTAAAAATAGAACCATTATATAACCCAGCAATTCCACTTCTGTTTATACATCTATTTTAAATGGAAACACTAACTTGGAAAGGTATCTTCACCCTCATGTTCATAGCAGCATTATTCACAATCGTCAAGACATGAAAACCACTTAAGCGTTCATCAATGGACAGATGGATAAAGAAGTTGTGGTATATATGTGAATGGAATATTGGTCAGCCATAAAAAAGAGGAAATCCTACCATTTGTGACAACATAGATGGACCTTAAAGGCGCTTTGTTAAATAAAATGTCAGAGAGAAAGACAAATATTGTATGATATCATATATCTAAACAAACAAACAAATGAAAATCTCATCAAATTCATAGGAAAAAAAGATCAGATTTGTGGTTGCCAGAGGAGGAGGGTTGGGGAAAGAGAAATTAGAAGAAGATGGTCAAAAGGTATAAACTTCCAGTTATAATATGAATAAGTGTACTAGGATGTAATGTACAGCATGATAACTATAGTTAACACTGCTGTATGATATATCAGAAAGTTGTTAAGAGAGTAGATCCTAAGAGTTCTCATCACAAGGATAAATTTACTTTTATGTATTTATGAGATGACAGATATTAACTAAACCTATTGTGGAAATAATTTCGCAATATATATAAATCAAACCATTATCCTATATGCTAGTGTTGCGACCTGCACAACATAAGCCATGGGAAGGCGAGGGAGGTGGCAAGGGTTAGACTATAATAAAGAGACAGAGACTCATATACAGTTAAATCACAGAGGACCAAGGGACTTGCAGCCTCAAGAGACTGGAGCCCCGAATCGGGTCACTGACAGTATTTATTGATTACAAACAATGAACATCACATGATTAGAGGCAGGGTCTGTGAAACTCTTACACCATTTCAAAAAAATGATTTCAATACCCAATTATTTGTCCCAAAGCAGCCGAAGCATATAGTCCCAAGATGACTAAGGTGCGGTGTGCACCACCCTGGGGGAGAGAGTCTCTCGCTGTGAAACTGTCCCATGAGCTGAGAAGAAAGAGCTTGATCTTATTGCTCTAATGGGCCTCTCTCACAATAAGGTGAGAGGGAGAGGCAGAGGCAAGCAGCAGCTTCCCACAAGAACAAGAGGAAGGAGGGGCAAGGCTCCCTCCTGTTATTTCTTATAACAGCTCATTGGGGTCTCAACGGGATCCCATCTGGCTTGAGTTTTCCCTCCCGTGAGGAATCTTACTCGTCGTTGACCGCAAACCCTTCTCTTGAAGACCAGATGGAGAGACTTAGGATATTATAAATTCAATCCCAGAGAGGCACAGTCCCACAACTTCTTTCCTTAGGGAAAGGTTGGGGGGGACAAACGGCTAGGCTGCTGTGTGACCACATGCTAGTGTTTCCTAATAATCTTGAAAAATATCATTTTTGAGGGAATGAATTATATTATTTGAATTAAATTTCAGGAAGTCCTTGTAGAAAATTTCATTAAATACATAATTCATCTTTATTTGATACATTGTAGAATAACCAGTATGAATAAATTATAGAATTAGTATTATTCATAGTTGGGTTATTCTTTAAACATAGGAACCATGTCCAAATTAATATCTGTGCCTCTGTTTATCATCATTTTAAGGTCTAAGTCTATATTCACAAAGTCATAAAGAAATTTTGATATAAGAAAAAGGCTTTGGATGTCTACATATTGCTACTGTTTCTTTGAAATGTAATAAAATAAAATCTATGATAAATATTCAAAATAATTTTAATTAAAGGTATAGGTTCTCTTTTTAGTTTTTCAATTCATATTTCCTTTCATCCCCTTCTTTGCCCTGATCCACTGCACCTACTGCAGTCGTAAGTTTCCACTGTTTCTGTATCAAAGATCATACTTTTGGTTAAGAAACAAAAACTTTCTTATAATGTAATTTAGAACTTTATATCTTTCCATAAATCCTCCTATATTTCAAAGGACAAGAGTGAAAAAATATCCAGTGTCATACAATTCAACTCATATCAAATTAACAAGTCATAAATAACTTTAAAAAATAATTAGAATTGTTCTCCCCTGGCATCAGCTTTATATTGCTCTGTTGAAATTGTAGAAGAAATGTTTTGAATAAAGAGACTATCACTTGCTTCAGATGGCACATTCTTTAGTTAATTCTTGAGCAAGATCACCATTTGCAGGCTTAGTTACACAAGTTTTAAAACAAGATTATGAACAGTCATTAGTATATGGGGTGATATTTAGCATTTTTCATCTAGTAGGGTTTCTGATCCATTTACGTTCTTCCTCGAATAATGGGCTGCATGTTGTTAAACATAATGGCATTCTATTTTGTGTCACTGGCAAGAAACCCTATCTGACTTCAAGCTTACACAAATGGACAGAACTCCTTTTTATTATTTACTGTAAGAGAATTTGGAAAACAGTAACTGCATTGACTATATTCTTAGAAACAAAAGAATATTTTATAATTAGGAATAGTAAGAATGTAAGTTCAAAAGGTCACTGGTATTTTTAAACGTGTGCAATCCAGATGCTTATGTTGATTTCCATGAATGCATGTCAATCATAAAAATAAAGAATTTATCAAGAATGCATTATGTTTTGTGAGAGCCATTTAAAAGATTCTTATTTAGATAAGACTATCTAGTCAAATTCCCTAGGGATTAGAGAAATACACAAAACAACAAAAATTAAGATACAAAAATAAACACTATATCTTTCATTGGTGAAAAACAGCTGTCAACATTTCATATTCATAAAATTATAACTAACATTTAGTGAGTGCCAGATAGTCCATGTGCACAAATGTGTTCCTTACAACGTTTCCAATAAATACAAATTTTGTAATAACCCTAGTGGAGCTTATAATTTATTGTACTTCTTTATTAATTATTTGATGAGGTGAATAATTGTTCTCTGGGTGTTTCCATTCTAGAAATCCAGATTCCCAATATTAGAGAGTAAAATAAGATGGGCACACACACATGTTAATCAATTTGATGTTAAATGATATTATTGAAGGTATTGCTAAGAAATATAAAAAGTTACTTTAAAATTTAAGAAAATTTATAAAAAATTCTATGACATTTAGTGCTTTGCATATGAATTATATGCATCACAGTATCTAGGAAAAACTTTTAAACAATTACATAAAGGATAAATTATTATTTTAAAGTGTCTTGTTTTGTTACTTAGATTTGTTGGCAACTTTCCCTGTTACATGGCTAAATCTTTATGCTTGTCTCTGACACATAGGAAAGACAAATATTTTACTCCATAAGTCACCTGTGCCTTCACCTCTCTCTGACCCTTCAAAATGCTCCATTGGGTTCCTCTGTTTTGTCAACTTGTACTACTCAAAATACACATGTATCATCCCCACTCCTGCCACAGATCCCCCTTGGTCACTTGAGGAAACATTGAGTTCTTTCCCCTCTTTTCTGTTTTGAGCCAGGAACAAAAGAGTCTTGGCCACGGCCATGAGTCTACTATTTGCCTGCTTGGGAAGGATCAGCATGATCCCCTCGCTGAGGGATGAGAAGAGAAGCAGGGCAGTATAGTGGGGGAAAGTGGCTCAGAGGATGGAACGAAAGAAAGGGACAATGGGCTAAACACTTTTCTGACATCTGTTATTGTTCACTGTTACTAGCATAAAGAAATGTGATTTTCTTAGAAAGAAAATTTAGCCCCTGCTCTTAAAAGAGAGAGTGCTTACTTATAAGTTGCTAGAGTTATGGCCCGAGATGCTCCTAATTTGAAGAAATGTTTCCAAAGGAAGATAGCAGCCACTCAACTTTTATGTGAGTTGAAGGCCACAAAACATTGTCTGAGATCATAAAGGGTATTAGAGAGAATGAAGGGAGAGAGTGGGATGAGTAAATAAAGAAAACTAGAGAGATAATGTGCCTAGAAAATTAAACAGAACTCTCAGATTTTAAACAATTCTCGATATACGAAAACAAAATGCATTACACACTGAAGTACTTCGAAAGTTGCAGTTGCTTTGAAGATCATGGTGAAAGTGTTGGTACATGGTGTGTGCCGGGTTCAGCCTCAAACTAATTGTGGGTGAAATACCATCTTTCCACATGAGCTCGATAACTGTACTTGTTTATTTATAAACTATCCTCATTTGAATGTAAGCCATTAGGTTAAGAACATGTGCTTTTTTATCTTGACATCTCCAGCAACTTGCAAAGTACACATACTGTTTGTTTAATAGGTAAGTGGTTGGATGAATAAAAAAGGAATGGTCCAAATTGTGCCTAGGCACAGAGTGAAAGACTGAGTTAGCTGGACTGCTATCAAAGCTGGCACTAATGCAGCCACTAGACAAACCAATGACTCTAGTGCATCTGTCCTTCTGTCTCCACCTGGTCTGAGGGATAGCCCCTAGCAGCTAAGTATGCGTTTCCCTTGCTCAGTAACCCTTTTACAAAGGCCATAGCAGGTATATCTTCATTGTCTGAGACAATAGAACAGCCCACTACTTTTTTTAGTCTGTCACCAAATATTTGTCACCCAAAAAATACCAAATAAAAGCTCCCAAGCATTTTCCCTCTATTCTCTGTCACTTTGGCATGTCTATTTGAGGGAACCTAAGGCATAAATTCCTATCATGCCTGTGCACAGGGAAAGCCCATATTCTCTAGAATAAGGAAATGGAAAGCCTGTCCTCTGTGTGTGCTATGAACTAAACTGTGGTATCGCTATTCCAAAACCAAGAGCTACTATTCAGAAGGCTTTTGTTATTTTTGCCACTAAGAAATGCAGAATGACAGTAACATATCACAAGATTTTAAAAGTTAAGTTCAAGTTCTAAATACAGTATGCCTTGGAAATTTTCTCTCTAAACCATACTGGCACGTTAAAAAATATACACTCAATACGAGGTGTGGCAATTAAGTTCATGAACTCATCCTAGAAAAAGTGCAACATACCTCATTACTGAATATCACTCCAGTCACCTTTGAAGTACTCCCCTTGGGAAGATATTCACTGATGCCAGTGCCTAGTCAAGCAATTTTGGTACTCTTTTTGGAATGGCCATCAGAGCCCTGGTCATATTATCCTTGATGTCCTGAATATCATCAAAATGTCTTCCTTTCAATATTTCCTTTATCTTTGGGTAAAGAAAGAAGTCATTGGGGGCCAGATTAGGTGGGTAGGGAGTGTATTCCAATACAATTATTTGTTTGCTGGCTAAAAACTCCCTCACACACAGTGCCATGTGAGCTGGTACATTGTCGTGATGCAAGAGCCATGAATTGTTGGCGAAAATTTCAGGTCATCTAACTTTTTCATGCAGCCTTTCCCGCACTTCCAAATAGTAAACTTGGTTAACTGTTTGTCCAAATGGTACAAATTCATAATGAATAATCCCTCTGATATCAAAAAAGTTTAGCAACATTGTTGCAACAAATTCATGAACTTAATTGTCAGACCTCATATGTATATTTCAAAGCATCACTGTTTGGATAAAACTGAGGCAAAATTATGTTTAAAACATACCAACACATTGATATTAGAAAATAAAACAATTGTAATGAAAATAAAAATCTTAGGTAAGATATATTTGTTATTGCTACTTCAGATGTTAGGCTCAAAGGAGGTAGAATTTCCTTTTCAATTCTTGAGAATGGAGCAATCATTATTATCCTGTCTAAAGAAGGGAAATGGGAAAACTCTTGCTTAATTTTAATAGAAGAAAAAATAGTCAATGTTTTAGGAGTATACAGTAGAAAATGAGAATGAATATTAAATGTGTTTTAGTTAGACCATTGCATTTATCTGTGGTTTTTCATACTATCCAGCAGGCTTTCATGCCTGCATATTTAAAATATTAATACCAAAAAAATGCATATGACTATAGAGTGCAGATCAAAGAAAAATATTGTTGGTATTGTGAGAGGTAAGATTATTTCTGTAAGAGGAAAGCCTCAAGATATTGTTTAACTAGCCCAGTGTTCACAGATTTCTTAAATTTTAATATTCTTGGCCTATACATATATGCTTTGTTCCAAACTATTCAAGTTCAGCCATAGCAGTCCTGATAGTTATTCAAGATAATGTTTCTTCTAGACTTATTATCTTCCATTAACACTCATATCCTGTTAGGAGATTAAGATATTTATTAGGTTTTCAGTTTTTATCAAATAATTCAAGAAGGTTCTACCAGGCAACTAGAAAATTATTCCTATAAAAATGGAATTCTTCAATGAGCATTTTTTTCCCCTAGCCTCTTACAAGTTTAAAACTCTCATTCTTACTTAGAGGCAAAGTGACAAAATTTATTAAATATTATAAATTTACATCTTCTGCAATTAAATGCTTTTTTTAATGCAGCTTCTTTGTAACCTGTCTGGTAGCCTGCACATGAATTGAGAGTGCCATGGAGATGAGAAGTCCCTGAGTAAACATGATGTCTGTACCTGTGTGTCTTGTGAATATTGCCATATTTCCACAGTGTGAAGACAGAATGAGTATCTTCTAATAATATTCAGAGGGCCAGTGGAAACAACAGCCCTAATTAGTCATTTCAATCTCATTACCACAGTCTTTACCCCAATTATTAAGTCTTAAAATGAGAAGAGTCTTTCTACTTCTCATTGCTGGGAAATAGCCAAGATACATAATGTAGAATCCATAAATAGCGGGATTATCCCAAGTTAACCTTTGAAATGACTTTGACTGCTAAAGATACTCAATCTTTGGCTCCTAATAAACTATGTTAGCTTACTCTGAACTATTTGAAATATTCCAGAACAAAGAACTGCTCACCTCAAAGTTAAGATATTAATTTTGGCAACAGGTTTTACCTGATGACACGTAGGCTGCTAAATGTAAAGACAAGCATACTCTCATGTATTTCTTATTTTGCCACAGATTGAAATGTATTTTATATTTTGGGTTGATTATTAAACTTTTATGTTTATTTTTTTTAACCTCTACATTAAACACTGTGCCTGGCACATTATGGGAACTGAAATCATGATAAATGAATTGAGTGCGCTTGTATTGTTCTTTCTGTGAAATCCTTGGAGAAAGCTATGCTTCCTTGAAGCATTAGTGCTGGTACCTTGAAAGGTTACAGTTGAAATAATGTTTTTAAAGAAAACATCCACGCATTTAGCATGAGCCAAAATGCTCTTGTCAGTCAGGTAGGACTGCTTCTGAAGTTCTCTGTCCACAGCATGACTATACCAAAACCCAGGATCACAGTGCGGGTGACCAACTAAGATTTAACCTGACCTCCCAACCCCACCAAAAAAAAAAAAAAGTAAGAAAAATCCTTTTACTTGTAGGACAAATTATTACATTTACTTTCCATGAAAAACTATTGGCCTATATAAGTAAGGTGAACATTAATAACATTGTCTTGATAGAAATGTTGCAGGAAATCATAATTTGTATCTGCTGAACTTGCAGTTTCTCAGTGAGAATAGCTGTTACACAAAACCAGAGTGAGGTGTTAAGTGGTCATGTTCAACTAGCCTTCTATAACTAAGCAAATCATCCAAAGAATTGCTCGCCCTCCCTACCTTCCTAAAGGGGGTAAAAATATGATTGTATTTAGTGAACTCATGTACATATATATTGTAGAAACATTTCATGGATCTCACCTTCTCCACCATCCTTTATAATTTCATGTTATTGGAAAACAACTTAGGGCAAACTGGAGATGAAGTAAGAAAATGGATTAGTCAAAGCTTCTCTCTCTCTCTCTCTCACTCTCTCTCCTTTCTTGCTTTTTTTTTTTTTTTCTTCACAGCTGTTACTAATGATGCATAGATTGCTGGAACCAATGTGGAAAATACTTCACAAAAGAAACACTATCCTTTTAGTTTTATTGCCAGGCATAATTGATTCCATACAGTCTGGGCATCATTCTTGTTGATTTTATTTCTTCCAGCATAGAAATATATTCTCTTGCATTGACATTTGATGTTTTAGTTCTTCTCACTATTTAATATGACTTCAACTCTTTGTGGGAGGGTGAGAGACAGAGAGTAAAAGAGTTGGGTTTACCTAACAGTTCAGAAACTTAAAACTAGGAAATGATAATTTAAACATCGTACTCATTTTGCTTTATTTTTACCTTTATTTATATTTAACTCATAATTGCCAACCATGATTTGACTTTTACAGTATGGTTTAGAATACATGTTGATAATTAATAGGCTATTAAATGTTCAGATGGTATTTTAAAAATGTGTAATTGTAAGAAATTTGTCACAGTCTCCTTAAAACAAATATTTCACCTGATAGGCTTTCCCTAAATATCCATCCTTTAGATTACAAAGTGTTTTATAACTGACTTGATAGTTGAACAAAACTATAGCAATTATGTCTGCTCCCTGAATGTTTTCATGCAATAGGTTCTCTTCTCATGAATCATACATATGGGAATCCTACTGAAAAACAAATCACTCAAACTTTTTAAGTTGTTAACATGACATTTTTACAGCGATATGTGTTTTGATTAAGTTGAAATCGCAAATGAAATAGAAGACAAGGTATATGGTATACATTCTGTTTGTTTATTCACTGTAAATAAGATATGAAGGAAAGGTCACTATGTGTCCTACAAATACTTGAAAGGCAGACACCAGTGATTTCACAGATATTTTTTTCTTTATATTATTTTATCCATAAATTATATAGGTCATATTTGAAGAAATAATGAAAATTTGACTGCTATGTCCAAAGCATCCTTTCCACTCCCAAAAGCATCTTTATTTTTATTCACGTTATTCCAGAATACTTATTTTAAAATAATTTCAAAACACATGCAGACATTTGCAGAAATGTCATATAACCAACACTAACAGGATACTTTTTTTAAATTGACATCTTTTTAGGCTAATATATTCAATTTTGCTTATTTTTCACTATTCTTGAGAAGTCAATGCAAAGTAAATACAAATTACATTTCTCTCTATCCAGGTAGAATAATTTTATCTTATTTGTTTCTAATTTCTATCCAGCAGTGGAAGACTTCAAGACAGTAGGTAGAGCATCTTATCAGCAGCCCAGAACATAAGTTCTGAACCTTCCTATAAATTAAGCACAAACAAAGGAGGTGACACAGCAAATAGATTTGAAAATAATGATGGCAATATAGCAGAAATAAAGATGTACAATGTATAGTCTTATTTTTTAGAAGCATCTGGTAAATAGTTTGTGTCCAGAGAAACCCAGCGCTTCTTACTATTAGATAAATACACATCTAGCATGTATTAAAAGAGAGCATTATAATAACACCTTCACTTTGAATCAATTCAAACTTGACTTTAAATGCATGCTAATGATAAATGCTAGTAACTGAAAGTTAGGAGAATGTGTTGGTGATCTTCTTGGTCAGTTGTAAGACATAATACAGGTAAGTCTCTGATGTTTGCCTGACCAACTTCCACGTAAAGACAGTGAAGGTACGGTGTGCTCATGTGACACACAGACAAGCTGTAAGATCTGAAGAAAGTCTTATAGGTGTTTTAATTGTTCTGTTTACAAGAGGATTTACTTTATTCCAGATAGAAGCTTGTGCTCTAATGAGAAGAATGATACTGTATGTCTTATTTTTGTTTTCATCCCAAAGCAAAGAGCAAGGGAGGCATGTGTCTACTAGGGCTAGTGACATCAGCACTTCTGCTTCTCCTGAGTTCTGGGTATGGTCACCAGGGGCAAATGTTAGTGATGAAGCAGATGGTATTCATGGTTCCAGTCATGAGGACTGAGGGCCACTGCTGCTAGCAGCCAGGAGGTTCCTCCATGGCTTTAGCTAGAGGCTATCATCACCACAAGTTTACCTTTAAACTTTAAACTGGGGAAAACGGAATTACTTAAACTTATTTTTATGTCAGAATTCATGGTGGAAGAAAATAGTGAGTTCAAAGAAATGTACCATTAAGTAAAACTCTTTACTTCTAGTCATGTAATTGAGTTTTCACATTGAGTAAAAGGGTAGAAATAAACTCTCAAATTAGTTTTGCTGTGAAAAAAAAAAAAGTAAGAAAGAAAAAAAAGAAACTTTTTCCTAGTTGTGTCACAAATAGATCTTTTTCCTCTACCTCTCCTTTTATGGTGGCATCTGAATTCTCTTTTTTATCCCCACTCTTTTCCCCTAGACAAATTGATGGGCTCCCATGGCTATAATTCTCACTTCCATATCAGTGATCCTCAAGTCTTATATAGGCCCCAACCTAGGCTGAAGCCCAGAAAAGCTCCTGAGTATTAGAGAAATAATTCCCACTGCACATGTCAGAATATCTTAAAGACAACTCAGACTCATTACTTCCAGAACTGAAGTCTAATCCATATTCCTGAAAATAAAAACATAAATAAAAACTATCTCCCCTGTTCTTCATCTTCAGAGCCTAATCACCTCAGCTAGCAATCAGAAAGCCACTTCAGGATCCTTTTTTCCTGCACTATACCACTCCCTCTACTCTACGTCCAATTAGTAACCAATACGTGCCATTGTTGTCACCTCCTTTTGTCTTTTTGGCATACAGCTATGGCCCCTACATCGACTGCATTTCACACTGGAGACATTATTACAGACTCTACCTCTTCATTTTACATTTATATCTAATCTGTACATTACTGTCAGAGCAAATTTGCTTACAAACAAATGAGCTAGTTTTGTTTCTTCCTTCTAAAAATACTATTATATGCTTACCACTCCACCAAATTCAAAGCTTTTAGTGTAGTATACAAGACCACTCATGACGTGACTACTGTTTTCATTCTCGTTTCTCCCCAGGTACTTGTGTCCCTCTGTCCTACACAAACACCAGCTAGACTAACACTACAACTATGTATAATGATTTATGTCCCAAAGAATCTTGTTCTTTCACGTGCTCAGGACTTAGCAAATTCCAGTTCATCTACCTGGAATGAGTTTTCCACATTCTACATTCCACTTTTGTTGGGCTAGTGAAGGTCTATTTACCTTTTCACAAGAAGATTAAATTTCACCTCTTTTATATAATCACCACTGATCCCTAAAAGATAGTTAATTATCAAATTATCCCTGGTTATCGTGGTAGCTTATATGTACTTAACTCTCTTCCTCCTACTTTTGCTATGACTGCTTGTTTACATGGCAGACTTCTTTACTAGGCTTGGAGAAATGTGAGTACAGAAATCCCATGTTATTCATGTTTGATTTCTCAGTATTTAGTTACTGTATAGACATTTTTGCACATATGATTACATGAGAATGCATCCATTATTCCTTAAAAGGGTGGAGAAACAGGATAATATTCTCTTTACAGATCAATGAGTGTTGACGTTTTCTTTCAGTTAAAGGTTCATATAAATTTTATCCATTTATATAAACTTGTCTATTTCTCTAACACCTTAAGGACAATAATATTGACAGAGGATAGATGAGAGTGAGATTAAAAAGCCAAAATTATAGTTTAATGATCATTTACTTAATTTAATAAGCCCATGCATTGGGGCATTTCTTAAAACCCTATCACAATACATGTTTTCGTTTTAACGTCAAGCTATCATCTGTGCATATTGATATTGTTTCCCTGAAAATAAGACCTAGCCAGACAATCAGCTCTAATGCATCTTTTGGAGCAAAAATTAATATAAGAAACATTCTTATATTTTATAAGACCCGGTATTATAGTATAGTATAGTATAGTATAGTATAGAATAGAATATTACATTACATTACATTATATGTTATATTATATTAAATATAGTAAAATAAGACCAGATCTTATGTTAATTTTTGCTCCAAAAGATGCATGAGAGCTGATTGTCTGGCTAGGTCTTATTTTCGGGGTAACGCGATATTGAAACACTGGTTTTACTGATGAGGCACTAATTATGAGAGAGATTAAATGATTTAATCAGTCATAAAGTTAGAAAGTGTAGGAAACAAGACTTAAACCCATATCCTCTGGCTTCAAGTCCAGAGTTCTTTCCCTTCACATCATCAACCTTGCAAATAAGGTCCAGAAGTGCATTTTTGGTGTTGGATATTTGGAGTTATAATAATCTATGTTCAGATGCTGAAAAGGAGTTAGAAATGTAAGAGATTTATTGAGAGGTAACCTCCGGGATCAGAGAAAACAGGATTGGGCATGGAGAGTCTCAGACTATAATGCATTTATGACAAATACTTTGCCATCCTGAAAGGAAACTGTGGAACAAAGATTATGAGTCAGATACGTCACAGTGTAGAAATTGCCAGGCACTGCTATCCTTACTGTACTTACTCATTGATGGGGACCACTCAGGAAGCACTTGGCCTTGCCTCAAAAGCTGAGGCAAATCCTCAAGGTGCTAAGAGCTGGAGGCTATCATCTAACTACCCTCTTTGCGATTGGATGGCAAGTTCTTTCTCAAGGTACTACTACAGTAATATATTCACACATAAACGATGGTGCTAAATAGGAGTTTAAAAGTTCCTGGAAATGGTGAAGCAAGAGACAAGCAGCCAACTTCCAGATTTACACAGATTCCCTCAAGAAACATTGGCTACCCTAGATTGCAGAAGAGAAGTTGGCCCTGAAGAGTATCGAATTATGTTATAAAGTCCTATTTCTAGAAAAGTGTGTTCCACCAAAAGTTCACATGGGCTGTACCACTTTTGAATTTGTCTTCCTTCTCCAAGAAAATAGACTGGCACTGTTTAATGATTATGTTCAAACAATCTTCATAATATGAGAAAATATTTACTTATGAGTCACACAAGTCTATTTTAGTTCCCTGTAAGCAAGTTTGTACATGGAACATGAAAATGGAAGACAGCTGTACTCAAAATTTTATAAATGATAATTTTCTTTAGTAATTGAATAGTTTATAGAATGAACAAGATGGCTTAGAATGATTTTTTTAAGTGTCCAGACTCCTGAAAAGTGAACCCAATTTCAACATCAAAAGAACTTAAAACATAAAAATACTTCAGACTCTTCCAAAGATCCCTAAATAAGAAAAATTTGTAGAGTTATATAGTTAAGTATTGGATAAATCAAATAATTGGCTTGTGATTAGTGGAAACAATGGTGTTAAAAAATCATTGCCAAAAAGCTAGACACATTTTCAGTGGTACCCGGTAGGTGTTCCTTAATTTTCATTCTGTGTATATTGTAGGAATGCTTATGAGTATTTCACTACAGTGAAACATGATGAACAATGTTACTTGCATCTGTGAGGTTGTCCAAACCATTTAGAGGTCAAAAAAATACAGTTCAGCAACCAAAGAGTTTTACAAACAGTTAAAAACCATTGACACATTTTTCACAGCTTCTGAAGAAAATCCAAATACATCATTCTCAGCAAAATTTATAACATCGCCTTTCCATCTCCTATGCTCTTTTATTATATGTAGTCATCATTCTCTTCCATCCCCAACAACATACTTTTTTTCCCTTCACTTCCTTTCTCTCCAATCTTTTATTATAAAAGTTTATTTAGTCAGTCTTCAATAAGACAGAACCCTTCCAATTTCAGGAGAAATATTAGGCTGGCAATAGCAGTATGCTCTTTCAGTAGGGAATATCATGAATACAAACTGATTAATGTAATTTTTGTTCTCACATTTTGCAGAACTCACTCTAATTTCACAATTATGTGTAATGTTCAGACATTGTAGGAAAATATTTTAGAAAGATAAAATAACTCAGGAGTGTATTTTGAGAAGAAGTAAATCAATGGCAATTATATCACAGTAAATGTTTTCTTCTGGGCCTCAATAGTTTATGAGTTTTCAAGTCTTTTAATTACAAAATCACAATGGCTTGAGGTTCACATAGGCTTTTAACAGAATCTTATTTCCTAATAACTCTTGGAATTCTTACTTACTACACAAATCCATTTTGAATGTCACTAGCTCCAAAGTACGCATGTAGCCTCCAACACACTTTGTCCTTAGGTTACTTTCTGCTGACTCAAGGTCAAGATTCCTAGGGCTTCTACTGCTTACACTGTGAATACCTTTCTCGATGTATGGACACAGCAGCACCCTACAATTTATTACCATGGTGATGGTGACCAAGTTGTGATGTTTTCAAAGACTTCAATGAATAACTGAGGACAGTACAAGAAAAGCAAAAAACTAAGTCAAATTGAATATTCTCCCAGGATTATATGACACAAAATTTATAGGAATTCCCTATTATGCAAATGGTTCATAGGTGCATAACACAACTTTAAAGATGTAGAAAATTTTGTTTTTTATGGAAACTCAAATTAGTCTTGTGATTATGCATTCATTGAGAAAACTGTACCAAGAAGACATTTTGCTTTTGAATGTTTTTGTTTAATTCTGTTTTGTTTTTGAATTTTTGCTGTAGAGACTCTTAATCCCTCAGTTTATATTATTGAAGTGTCAGCTGGGTTTTTTCTACATATTACATAGTAACTTCTTAGGCAGCTGCTTGAGGCCTTTTTTTACTCATTAAGTACAAAGAACTCGAAAAACCGGGGCAAAGTCAGGCAGATGTCCAGACTAGCTTGGTCTATGATCCAGGTTCGCTTAACTCATGGAGAGAGAAACAGAAAGAGAAAGCTAAGATAAGGTTGAGCTCTGAATGCACTAATTCAGTTCCTCAGACTCAGCAATCAATGTGGGTATGTGAGAGTGAGAGGAATGGAAGGATAGAAGGATTTTTTTTCCTGCCAATACTTCTTCTGAAGGAGCAAAATTTCTTATTTAGGGGTTAAGTTAGGCATACCGACCAAAAAAGAGATACATGGTTTTTCCTATAGATTCAACCCATACTTCCTGCATCAACTAGGGTTAGAATTGGCTGTAAATAATGATAATTTGAAATAATGTACAAGTACTGATTTTTCTCTCACACAACAAATATTATGCAGAAGAGTTCAACTGCCATTTGTAAATTTCATCATCATCACACCCACAGGGTACCCTCTGAACCTTGTGTCATACAGTTTCTCTCATAACCCACTATCCTACAACCACGCATGCCTCCTTTCTCTTTTCTAAACATGCTGTGATCATATCTGTTTTAGGACCTATACTATATGACCCATAACTGATCTAAGAGTCTGTTAGTGTGGGCTATCTAGAAATGTCTGGATAATTGACTTTCGTTCTACTTTTGCAGAGATAAATTCAGGAAAGTACTTAGGCCAGGCATTCTAGAACAATTGAGAGTAGTAAATAAAAGCCATATTAATGCTCGATTAGTTTTATTATGTACTGCTGAATATATTTTATATGTTTAATAAATAACACATTTACTTTTTTACTTTTTGATTTTCTATTGTAGACATTATTTACTCACCACTATGGAAGATGGAGACCTAGCTGTTTTTCACAGCCTTACACTTCCCACTACATCTTTCCTAAGTACTATTCTTCCCAATGTACTTCTGTTGTACTTTTGATTAGTTCAACATCTAGTATTTACATCATAATTAGACATGTTGTGCACTATGATTGTATGTTTTCCATGCATAACTTTTCTGTTTGCTGGAATAAATAATTGGTTTGGATTTTTTTCTTTTGTTTAATTTTCTCTATATTTTCTATTATAGAAGCCATACATCTTTGCCAGTATTAAAATTTGTCACAATTCATCCAAAGGAATCAAGCATTCTATTCAATCTTCCAAAACAAATGTCTCCTGGAGGCATTTGATGTAGTCGAGTCTAGACTGGTTTCCCTTTTGTGTTCAATATAAACTCTCGTGTCCATTCCACATCACCTGGGGGCATACTTTGCCTCTCTCCTTTGTGGGATATAGTGTTTCCTGTATCTGTCATTCTCTTTTTGTTCTCCTCATTCACATTAGTGTTGTATATTCTCCAAAATTTCACGAGAACAGTTATATAAAAGACAAAGGTTTACAGTTCTTATAAGTCAGAATTCACACGTATTTTACTTTCTAACATGACTGATCATTCAGCTAATTTTAGATGAGAGGTTGACAAACTTCTCCTCCCCCAGGATGTTCTACAAAGATTAAGACCAAGTTCCATTATCTTTCAGCTTCAATGTACTGTTGAGTATTCTGTAATACTTCATGCCTGAGACTTTGTGACTCTTTTTTTCCTTTCTCAGAATTATCCTTAGTCGTCTTTGGCCTGCTGTAACAAAAGACCACAGACTGGGTGGCTTATAAACAACAGTAATTTATTTCTCACAGTTCTCGTGGGTGGAAGTCTGAGATCAGTGAGCCAACATGATCAGGTGAGGGCCCTCTCCTGGGTTGCAAACTTCTTGTTGTGTCTCCTCCTGGCAGGAGGGCCTAGGAAGCTCTGTGAGGCTTCTTTTATATGGCACTAATCCCAATTATGGGGACTCTGCCCTCTTGACTTAATCACCTTCCAAAGGTCCCACCTCCTAATACGGTCACCTTGAGCTATAAGTTTTCAACATGTAATTTAAGGGTATGTCAGGTGTGTGTGTGTGTGTGTGGGGGGGGGGGGGGACACAAACATTTAGACCATAGACAGAAACTTTTAGGATTTTCTCCTTTTCACTGATCTTCTGAAGTTTCACAATAATTAACTTTACTAAGGTCCTATTTTTAATCCATTTTATATGGATTGCTCTGGCCTCTTCAAATGTATGTCTTTGTGACTGGAGATGCTGAATGTGTGAATGGTGTTCTTCCCTTTGTTCTCTTTTACTTAAACTCCTGTCTGTCAAATGTTGGACCTGTGAACTGGGCCACTAATGTTTTCTCTCTTATTTTTCCTCATTTTATAATATTCTTCTATTTTTTTAAGAGATGTCCTCAATTTTATGTTCAACTCTCTTACATAGTTATTTTTCTTTTACTACAAATGTTCATGACCTTTTTTTGTTTTTTTATATATTCCTGTTTTAAAGTATTTGTTCTTTTTCATAGATACATAATTTTTATCAAAAAATATAAAGATATAATTTAGATTTTTTTCAGATTTCTATTTAAAAGATTAATAAGACAATTTTTTAAAGTTATTGTCTTCTTTTATAGGCTGTTTCCCCAGGTTACTTATTTTTTATTGTAAATATTTATTCCAAAATTTACATTATTTTTATTTCAAAATTCATGATGATTTGCTCATATTTAAGATTGTGACACTTGTAGCACAGTTCTTTCTGGTTTGTGGTGTCAATACTGGGTGATCTGAATCAGCTATTTTGTTAGGTAGCTCACAATGGCCAAATCTTAAGTTATTTCCTCTTATGTTCTTCAGAAATACATTCTGAATATGTTCTATTCCTACCTGAGAGTTTTAAGGGAATAGAGTAGGGGAAGACTTCATCAATCTAGATAAACATTCACTCCATCTCTGTCTGTCTCTGTCTCTTTCTCTCTCTCTTTTAGTACAGCATATATACCTCTGTGTATAACTGTGCTATATGACTTCCAGTCCAGATACTCTGGGTTTTACCATTTCCAAAAAAACAAAACTTCAGTGCACCAGTGACAGGAATAGGGATATTCAATTGGTTCCCCAAAGTTGGGAAGGAGAAATGAGAATCTTATTGCTTCTTAAACAGACTTTTAAATACTTCTTTATACAGTCCACCTTTTTCCAACACTTCAATTGTTACCAATTAGTGATATTTTGGGAGTAGAATCTGAGGTAAATCTGATTGCCTCTTAGGTTTCCTCTCTGATCACTTGGGATTCAGTTTTCTTAGATATGTAAGATTTATCACTTTGTTTTCCTTATAATTAAAAATTATTTTATGTCATGTCTAGGAGAGAATGGTTGTCTTATAGTTTACCTGGAATACAACAATCCTTCTTGGGTAAGAAGATAAGTTTTTTCTTTTAATTTTGTTATATTATTGTTCGTATTCCATTTGTACTTATGTCTTCTTTTAGTAAATAATTTTCAAGTTGCATCTCAAACCTATGTTCTCTGTATCTCTCATATCTCTTTCATATTTTTCATATCTCAAATCCTTTTCTTATAACTCAGTCTCTTGAAGATATTTTTCTTCATATCACTGAACTGATTTTGTTAACTATCAGTTTTGCTGCTAATATCTCTCTATGTTAATCTCAGTATTTTGTATTGATGCCCACCATTCTGTAGCATTCCTTTTTATCAATCTCATTTCTCATCTTATTTGGAGAGCTGAACTCTGGGTGTGCCTACAGATATAGCATGACTACAGTTATTGGCTTTGTTTCTTCAGTTGTGTAATGAATTCCTTCTCAGGACATAGTTAAAGAGAATGTTGAGGAGCTTCCAGTTAAATTCCTAGTTTTTAAAGAAGCATTCATTTATTATACCTTTCCTGAGCTACTAATAGTTCTCATACCGGAGGTCTGATGTCTGATAGCTAGAACATAATTACTAGCATCCACGCCGTGATCCATTTCCCTCCAATGCTTGGAATATGGAACTGTGCTTGCTTGCAGGGAATACAATTTGTAGTGCATGAAGTATTATCATCATTCTGCCTATTTATTGCTTCATGTCAAAAGATATTGTAAAATGTCACCATAAATCAGAAGAATTCACTTAAAGGAGCAGCAACAACGTTTTTCCATTGCTACCGAGCCTAGTTTTGAATGAATGAAAAGAAAATTGTACCTGTGTCTTGTCTCTTTTGTTTAGGTGGTCTTTTTCATGTATTTTTAAAGTTTTAATTTACCACAAATTAGAGCCCCAGTCAGACATGTTAAAACCATTCCAAACAGCTTCCCTTACATTTTAAGTGGTTACCTCCATCTTATATTCTATAATAAGCTTGACCATAAGTCATTATTTTGAAGACATGATCTCATTATATTTTAGTGCAATGTTGAAGTGAGACTTTTTTTAAGAGGGATGGTCGTTAGATGCCATTTAAAATAAAAGTACTACTTTAGTATTTTTATTAAAATATGTGCAAAAATTTGCATTTATAACAACTTATCAAAGTTATAAAACAATAAGGAAAATGTTTTTGTAAAGCTTGTCGTCTAGAACATGTATAGAAAACTGTAGGACATTTACCCTAAATCAAAGCAAGCTGGAGTACCATTCAGTCTAGGTTATTACAGATACAATAAAAATTTTAAAATAATGAGATGTGGCACTTTTTGTTATTGATTTAGCTAACATTTTTCTTGTGTGAAAACTATGTTTTCATACATGAAATAAAATATGCCCTATTTGTCTGATTTTTCTTCTTTTCATCTTTTAATGTTGTTTTGATATATTAGATATGTTCTCAACGTAAAAGTAAGTACAGTTTTTATTTCTCAATTAAAATTAATGGCTCATGTTGTTTTGCACCTGACATAACAAGCAGAGAGGGAAAAGTTGAAATTTCTTCTTACTTTTATTTATAGTTCCAGACACAAATTGCAGATTATTTCTATTCTTTCTCAAGCTGCCTTTCCTCTCAGGGATAGAATTAGAAAGCCATCTCTCTCAGTACACTTTTTATTTTTTATTTTTATAAGTATAAATAGAACATGTGGTAAAGAAAATTAGCAACGCAATCAGATAACTAGAGAGAAAATGTTGCTTCATAATCTTATCAACTTTTCAAATCCATTGTGTTAATAAAATTGCTGAAAGCTTAAAAAGAAAAATAAATCTATTAACCAGCCTACATATTCCAGAATGTTAACTGATTAAGTCCTAAAATTAAAATATAGCCAAGAATTAATTATTCATCAATATATAATTGAAGAAAAATATATTTTAGATTATGAAGCATCTACTGTATATTTGTTTAATGAGTGAATTCATTTTTTAATCATTATGGTTTGATATTAAAGCAATACATGCTCAACATAAAAATTTGGTACATGTATAAACTTATAAATGCAATTAACATGAAAAAAAATCAGGTCATTCACTAGATTCCTATGTAAAAATCTGGAATATTAATCTAATCATAGAACAAACCAAAGACTTACTTTTGATAAATTTTATAGTCTGTCTTAATCCATTAGTGTTATCTATAAATGAACATTTTCTCATGTCAAGAAATACTTCTGACAGTGGTTTTGTAAATCTATATGTGGACTATGGTTTATTTATTCATTCCGTTATTTTTAGACATTTATGTTTGTTACAGTGTTTTCTGTTACAAATATCACTACTATGGGATATGTGCATATAATAACAGCTAACTGGAGCTATTGTGATGACATTACTTATATGGATTCATTTCATTCTCATAACAACACTGTGACTATAATTATCTTTATTTTACAGATGAGCAAATGAGGCACCACAGGGTTAAGGTTACACACCTAGTCTGAGGCAGTAATATGATTTGAACTCAAGAAATCATTCTGCTTGATGCTAGAGTCCATCTCTTTACCACTGTCATACCACACCACCAATACTTTAAGTATCATTCTCAGAATATCTTTTTCCTTGGGATAAATTTCTGAAGTCAAATATTTAGAACAGATTGTAAGAAAGAATATTTTTAAAAAGAATTGACTATACTAGAAAAATTCTTTCCTTAACATTGTTTTAAAGATGTAATGCACATTTATATGTATCTTACTTTTCCTTACTCCCTTGATTTGTGTTATTAATAATTATGTTCATATGTCCATTATAAACTAATCATAGCTATAGCTGATTTCAGTTTTATATTTAAAAGCATTCATTACTCTCTATAATTTCTCTTTCCACCACCTCAAGGTAATTTCTATAGTGCTGAGCTCTTGTGGTTGTCATGGAATAATTTTGTTTGTTTGTCTGGCACTGAACTTGTGATTTTGGACACTGTATCATCTATCAGCAATTGTTATACTTGATGAAATTTTACTTAAGAAAAAATCTGGGTTTATGTTTCTTTTCTCTCAAACTTTGAAGCGATCCTTTACTGGTTAGAATACAATGCCTTCTGATATAAGAGGCCTCTCCTTTCTGCCTGGATGCCAATTGTTAGTTGCATTGATCCCCCTAAATATGTCTGTCATCTATTGTTCTCTGTAAGTTTTTCCTATAAATCTACAGATTCAGTCTTTGTTTGTTTTAGAGTTTTCTATTATTATGTATTTGAATAGATTTTTTTTTCTAAGCATTATGTTCTCTTCAAAACCATGAATCATGTATGGCCCAGATGTCATTTGTTACCATACCTTTAATTTTTTTTTTGTAGTCCTTTTCAATTAGTTGACATTTTCATTTCATGTCTTTTGGCTCAAATCTATCTACATATTTCTGACTTTCTTTTCAGTCATTTATTTTATCTCTAATTTGTTTCTATAGTACTTTTACTATGTTTAATTCACTTCCATTTCTTCACCATGCTCTATTGTCAAGCTTTTCATTTGCACTGATCTATGATCTTCTGATCTCTTGAAACTGAAAGCAACAAATGAACAAGACAAATAAACAAACAAAAAATCATAGTCACAGACAGCAGCTCAATGGTTAACTGAGGGAAATGGGGAGGGGTAGAAAAGGGTAAAGGGGGTCAAATATATGGTGCTAGAAGGAGATATGACTTTGCGTGGTAAACACTCAATGCAAGATACAGATGATGCATTATAGAATTGTGTATCTGAAACTTATATAATTTTATTAACCAATGTCACCCTAATCAATTTAATAAAGAGTTTTATCTCTCATTATTTCTTTAAAAAAAGATAATGTTATCTTTCATTATTTTGATATTTTAAAAGATAATTTCTAATGTCTTCTAATATTTTGATGGAGTGTTTCTTCTTGAGGGGAATGGCATTTGTCTTTTGATTTTGTGTCTATTTCTTTTATGTTGGCAGTTCTTATGCATAGGACCTTCATTGGTTTCTTTCTGATTAAAACACATATTTAAATGATCAATGGCTTCCAGCAAAACATAATGTAAGGAAATGCAATTAGAAATAAGGAACAGACCACATATTTTCTAGAACATACACCTATTTTCTTTATATCTGACCACATTCTTCATGCTGGAGATACAAATTGCCCCAAGTTTTGCTCAGGAGTCTTACGGGCTTCATAGCAATGTCTGTTTAAGCTCAGGCCCTCTATTTTGTGGTCTAGCTCCTCTCCTTTCTTTCTATTTTACTGTTTCTAGTTTCCTGGGCCTAACAAACCAAATCCTAAATTAAAAAAAAAAAAAAAAAAAAAAAAATATATATATATATATATATATATATACTTATCAGCTTGATTTTTCTCTTCGTTTCCCTACTTAGCTATTTGAACTGTGTTTCTTTCTGTACATTCCACATAAAACCACTGACTAATACTGACCTAGATCTAATCTTTCTAATCAAACTGTAGTTGCACATGCCTTACATGAAGGTGATACTTACTTTGGAGAATATGTACTTTGCTAAACATTAAAGCCAATAAATATCAACTCTCAGCATGTTCCTTGTCTCAGGTCAAGTAGTTTTGGCATATATGATCCCTGGTTTGAGGCGGGTATCTTTTTATATGAGGTATTTTCTCCTATTTATTTTATTTTATTTTTTATTACTTTTTGTTGTTCTCAATGAGTTTTTTAACGGGGGAGAGTTAACTAAGGTTGTATTTTCCCTCTCATTTTTAGCATGCATTATTCTATTGTAATGTACAAATGTGCAATTGCTTTCCCATCAAGAACAAACCTTTAATCAATATTCTGTTAGTGGTGTCCTATCGATTGAGTTTTGCTTTGGTTTCTATACTGACATTTATATTAGATTCTCTGTTTACACAAGTCACTCATCTTTGTCTTAATGCTTTTTGTTTTATTTTGTTTTTGATTTTATCAATCTTAGATTTCCATTAAACAGCATTTTGGATATCTCCTCTTTAATATTGGGTGTTGAGCAGATAGTTTATCTCTTTTTGCCCCTCCCAATTCTCAGTATAAATACTAGCTTAGTTAATTTAGTTCATTTAATTTGGAATTTTAGATATAGATTACCATATATATATATATATATATATATATATATATATATATATATATTATATTTGTGTTCATGTTTAAAATATCTGCAACTATTATCATATATTATAATAACATGAATATACATTATAAATAATCATTTATGTATACATTGTTATTAATCATAAAAATTACCTCTTCTTTAAAGATTTAGTGCTGTTTTTCAGTTTTTAATGTTACTATTTTCCTTTATTGTGCTATTAATTTTACCATAGTCTTTAGTTTTTTAGTTAATATTAATTTTATATCTTCCTGCTGCTTTTGCTTATGAAAGAAAACCTGTCAAGATATTCATGTCTTCAGTGAGAACTTTACCTGAACACTGTGAAATGGTACTTTATTCTGTTTTCCTAATTTGTGTTGCATAGAATCTGAAGCTTGCTTCATTTTAGTGTCTTCATAAGTAACCAACCAGTTTTGTGTGTGTGTGTGTGTTGTGTTGTTTTGTTTTGATGATGAAAGAATATTTTCTGTGCCTTTGAATTTCAAAAATATTGCATGTGTGTTGCTCCTAGTCCAGTTTCCTTTTTCTGTCGTGTTTTTGCTCAGGTGACAAATAACACTATGGCATTGACCACTATTTCCTATTCTCTGATACTGGAGGTTGAGACAGTTCAATTCCCTGATACTGGAGGTTGACACAGTATAAGAAAAGTGTAATTTACAAACGTGCTTTGCCATAAGATTTTGCCCGAATTCCATCTTTTCCAAACTGCTTTAGTCATGTAAACTGTGCATCCCAGAAAACATCATACTATGGTGAGTTTACTCCTACTTCCTTTCCAAATCTTTTCTAGACTTAGACAATATTTCCAGAAAGGATTATCAGGATTTATGGATATGCATAGGAATCATCTACTTATTTATTTTCACCATAAAAGTGAAATTAGCAACTAAATTTAGCACTTGCTTCAGCTATAAATATAGATTTAAAAACAGAACAGTAATAGTATTGCTGTGACCTTGTCATCAATATAAATCAGAAATATATTCTTATCACATTACAGATGTTGCAAATATTTCAAAATAAAACTTATCCTGAACACTGCTTAAAAATTATAGTAGTCAATAAAATTCCTGCTAAAGTTTTTATTTATAGCATTAATAAATACATTTTTATATCACACAATTTTCTTAATAGTCTAATAAACACATTTCAATTTAATTGGTTTCCTCTGACATAAGTATTATGTTTTATTCTATCAATTTAAAATTCATGATTCTGAGACATAGTCTAAAGCTTTCCTTAGCTGCCAAAGCCATTAATGGTGCCCCCAAAGGTAAAAATCTCCTAGTACAGTGGGAATGAAGATAAAGAGGCAAAGACCCGTGGAAGGAGAAGAAGGAGAATGGCTGCCTGTTTCAAAATGCTTTACCCAAGAAGCAGAGAGTGATGGTTATGGAGAGCTGTAGGTGTCTAGGGAAAGTGGGAATCAGCTTAGCTTAGTACTTTCATTACCTGGTATCTGTTGCAAGATGTAAAATTGGGTAGACTATGAGTTGTTTTTTTTAATTCCTGTAAATTTAGTAATTTATTTTTCTGTATCACTCCTTTGTTTTTGTGACTTTTGATCTTCTTCCTTGTCTTCCATGCAATCAGAAACAATATGGTGGTTCCATATTGAAAGATGTTAACATGATACTCATCATTTGTACTAGAAGTCATGCCATGTTTTTGAAGTGGAGAAAGTTTTGTAGCTTAATAATGATATATTTTTATGATGAAGTCATTTGTTTTTGTTTACAAAAACATCTTTCTCACATAGAGAATACATGCATATTAGCAAATATTTTCTTCTAGCCCTTTTATACTTTCAGTTTTGTTTTTGTGGGTTATTTTTATTCTTATTTTACATTTAATGGTTAAGAAATTTAGTACTTATTTTGAAATATGGTATAAGCTGATGATCTAGATGTATCTTTTTTTGGCAAATAACCAAATTTTTTGATAACTTGCTTGAACAATGTATCTTTTCTTAATTTATGATTAACCATATCACTTTTGTTCACTGATACATTCTAAGTGGTAAAACACTGTGGAGCATATTAAGCTCTCAAATATTCTTGAATTAATTAATAATATTTTCACTCAAAAAATAATTGTGTTTTCGACAAGATGGTTCTCTATCACTTCTGCTTTTCAACATAGTATTGGAAGTGCTAGCTAGAGTGATCAGGCAACAGAAAGACATGAAAGGCATCAAAATTGGGAATGAAGAAGTTAAATTGTCACGTTTTGCAGATGACATGATGCTATATATATAGAAAACCCTAAAGACTCCACCAAAAAGTTATTAGAAACAATAAACAAATACAGTAAAGTTGCCGGCTACAAAATCAATGTACAAAAGTCCATTGCATTCCTATATACTAACAATGAAGTCTCAGAAAAAGAAATAAAACAAACAAACAAACAAACAAAAAATTCATTTTGCAACTGCAACAAAAAGAATAAAATGCCTAGGAATAAACTTAACCAATGATGTGAAAGACTTATGTACTGAAAATAATAAGATATTTTTAAAAGAACTTGAAGAAGACACAAAGAAATGGAAAGACATTCCATTTCTTTCCAGTCATGGATTGGAAGAATCACCACAGTTAAAATGGCCATATTACCCAAAGCAATATATAGATTTAATGCAATCTCCATCAAAATCCCAATGGCATTTTAAAAAAAAAATAGAACATAAAATCATCAGATTTGTATGGAACCACAAAAGACCCCGAATAGCCAAAGCAATCTTAAGAAAAAAGAACAATGCTGGAGGTATCACACTCCCTGACTTCAGCTTGTATTACAGGGCAACAATAATCAAAACAGTATTGTATTGGCAGAAAAACAGACACACAGACCAACGGAATAAAACTGAGAACCCAGAAGTAAACCCACATAAATATAGACAGATGACTTTTGACAAAGAAGCCAAAAACATAAAATGGAGAAAAGAAAACCTCTTCAATAAATGGTGCTGGGAGAATTGGAAAGCCACATGCAAAGAGATAAAACTAGACTGTTATCTGTCACCATGTACCAGAATTAACTCCAAGTGGATCAAAGACCTAAACATAAGACCTGAAACAGGGCGGCCAGTGGTTGGAGCATGGTGCTCATGACAACAGGGTCGCCGGTTCGATTCCCACATGGGCCAGTTAGCTGCACCCTCCACAACTAGCCTGAAAACAATGGCTTGAGCTAAGAGCTGAGCTACGCCCCCTAGAACTGTATTGAGAGCAGAGACTTGACATGGAGCTGATGGGTCCTGGAAAGGCACACTGTTCCCTAATCTTCCCCAATAAAAATTACAAAAAGAACCTGAAACAATAAAATGCATAAAAGAAAACAGGTATCAAACTTATGGACCTTGGGTTCAAAGAGCATCTTATGAATATGACCCCAAAGGCAAGGGAAGTAAAAGCTAAAGCAAATGAATGGGACGATATCAAAGTAAAAGCTTCTGCACAGCAAAAGAAACCATCGACAAAATAAAGAGGCAACCAACTGAATAGGAGAAGAGTTTTGCAAACAACGCCTCCGATAAGGGGCTAATATCCAAAATATATAAGAAACTCATACAACTCAACAACAACAACAACAACAACAACAACAAAACCACCAAAATAATCCGATTAAAAAATGGGCAGAGGACCTGAAGAGACATTTCTCCAAAGAGGACATACAAATGGCCAATAGACATATGAAAAATGCTTAACATCACTAATCATCAGAGAAATGCAAATAAAAACCACAATGAGATATCCCCTACACCAGTTAGAATGGTTATCATCAACAAGACAAATAGTAACAAGTGTTGGAGAGGCTGTGGAGAAAAAGGAACCCTCATACACTGTTGGTAGGAATGCAGATTGGTGTATCCACTATGGAAGGCAGTGTGGAGGTTCCTCAAAAAATTAAGAATAGAATTACCATATGACCCAGCAATCCCTCTCCTGGGTATCTACCCAAAAAATCTGAAAACATTTAACCATAAAGACATATGCTCTCCAATGTTCATTGCAGCTTTATTTATGGTGGCCAACATATGGAAACAACCAAAGTATCCTTTGATAGATGATTGGATAAAGAAGTTGTGGTGTATATACACAATGGAATACTATTCTGCCATAAGAAAAGATGAAATAGTACCATTTGTGACTACATAGATGGATCTTGAGATTATTATGCTGAGCAAAATAAATCAGATAGGAAAAGTCAAGAACCATATGATTTCACTGATATGTGGAATATAAAACTGAAAACAACAAAATAATAAGAAAAACAAATGAGAAACAAAAACTCATAGACACAGACAATAGTTTAGTGGTTACCAGAGGGTAAGGAGAAAGGGGGATGGTAGATGAGGGTAAAGAGGATCCAATATATGATGATGGAAACAGAACTGATTCTGGGTGGCGAACACACAATGTGAGATATAGATGATGTATTACAGAATTGTATACCTGAAATCTACCTAACTTTACTAACAATTGTGACCCCATAAACTTTTACTGAAATAAATAAATAAGTAAGTAAATAAATAAATAGATCCTTTCGGCTCTGATGTGGGGAGGAAAAATGTGTTTTGCTAGTAAATCTACTACTGACAAAGACTCACCTGACCTCTTATGAAAACACTTTACAAAGACTAGAAAGCAAGATGAAAACCTCACATTTGCTACTGTGTTAGTGGCCTTCTTCAGGAAGCAAATGCCAAAACAGATTTAGAAGTGCAAGAGCTTTATTGATTATACTGCCTGTGGAAAGTTAAGGGAGGGGATCGGGGATAAGCAGGAAAAAACTTCAGGCCGTGATAGAGGCCTGGAACCTGTGAAAATAGAGGGCTTAGAAAGAATAGGTAGGAGGACCTCAGACTTCCTTGCAGCTCTGAGAGAGTCTTAGCCAGTCAAATGGGGACCTCTAGAGCAAAGATTGTGCAGAAAGGGCCAGCTCCTGGTATTGCTATCATTCATTCTCTGTCACTGTCTCTCTTACATTGTGTGCTTGCTAAGAAAAGCATGACTTCAGATTGAAATCTCAAGTAGACCATAAAAGTTACTCCACAGCTGGAGACTGAACTAACTTTATTCCTCATGACAGGTTCCTTCTTGAAGGGAGATCTAAGTGGCACATCTTTATGGCTGTCACAGATACCATTGAAAAGCCAACAGAAAGTGAAAGGCATAGGAGCCTCTCTACAATTAATTCTTCTTTCTCTGGCATTTTTTAATAGAACAGTTATGAAACAGGGGGCTCAATAATCATCAGTATCGGAGACCATTTTTATATTATATATGAAGTCCTATTATTACATTAAAAAAATCAGTTAGCCTTATATACCCAAGTTTACACCTAGTTTACACAGCTTTCTTTACCTTTCATGTGTGAAACCAGAAAATAGCCCTAGAACTAAGAAAGTTGCAATTTTATGTTTGGAATACACTGATATATGCCAGCCAATTTTTGATTTAAAAGTAATAGTGGTTTAAAATAAAAAAACAAAACAAAAACATGAGAAATGAATAGATAAAAGTACGTATAGGGCCCAATTTAGTATTATTAAGATTACAGCCTTTCTCCTAGTTAATGATAGACATAAACACACACACGTATGCACACCATGTCTACTGGAGAGAGAACATAGCCTCAGTGTATACTATTATGTGTTTATTTGTTTGGAGAAGCTATGGTTTCACACAAGATTTAATATATGGCTGGATTGCTTTTTTGGTAGCCACAGAAATAATTCTTTCAGTATTCTACTTTCTTCTCACAATGCTTGTTTTCCATGTTTTCATTATTAAATAGCACTGTCAATTAAATGACTTTTTTTTAATTAAACAAAAGCTTTCTCATAGACATTTTGTTCATTAATATCTTACATGGTTATTCTGTATGTTTACATACTGTGAACATTTCTAATATTCTATTTCATATTTATTTTTTAAAAAAATAAACCACCCTCCTATGAAAATGGAAGCAAAATCCTCAAACTAGAGATATATCCTTCAGAGAGAAATTCCAGAATATTCTTTGTAGTGGATCTCTTCCCCCATAGGCAAGAACCACGTCCTGATGGCTCTACTCACCAAACGATACCTATACCTCCTCCTTTCCATGAACTCATCAACTTCATACTTGTACTGTGTTAGCATTTGTTCATTTCAGCCAAATGCATTTACAGGAAATTAAAGTTCCAAAAATTAATTCTTATTCATTACGTTCTGCATTTTATCTTCCTTCCATTACTATGAGTAATAGAAACATAACAATGCATAGTGATTAAGAATTCAGTTTCTGAAGTTGGATAGGAATATGGGTACATGTCATCAGACTTGCAAACTGTATAGCCTGTTCAAATTATTTGATCCTTCTTATATCTTATTTTTCTCTTTTGTAAAATAGATACATAGGAAAATCTAAATTGTAGTTTTGCTGTGAATAATAAATATCATAAATGTAAAATATTTACAGTACTGTCTGGAACATATGTACTCAATAAATATTATCTATTTTTAACTTTTTAATTGAAAGTGGTGTAGCTAATACTGTGGTTTTCTCATTATTTGCCTTGGGATTTCACTTTGGTTTACAGCTTAAGTCAGGCATGACTACCCATTCTTCTTGTTAATAACAGTTTGAAGCTTAAGTAAATTAACATTTTCTAAAAGGTGATACTATGGTCCCGTTCAGACTAATACAACACTAATGGAAGTTCACTGAATGCCCCTAAGTAAAAACTTTTCCTTCATTTGAAAGAAAGGCGTTATTCTTCACCTGGATATCATGATATGTGAATGTAAGGTGTGTAAATCTGCAAACCATCTTGCTACTGGCCTGAAGATAAAGCTACAACACCAGAAAAAGTAAACCCTAGCTAATCAGAGAGAAATTTATGTGAATCCCCTGAATTAAGGCAGCCGTATAGTACACCAGACTTCTCAACTTCTAAGTATGTGATCTGATTGATTTTTATATTGCAATAAGCTTCTTTTAGCTTTGATTTTCTGTTATTTGCTGTCAAATGAAATTTTTCTCTTGCAACATGAATGTACAGAATGTTTGACTGTATGTGTACATTGGATATTGTACTTTTAGTTTCAACAAAAAGAAAATAGAAAACAACTTTGAACAACAAAGTCGAATCTTAAATCATATAACTGAAAATGTCTACAGCTAAATCAACAATCTGCTTGTGCTCGCTTCGGCAGCACATATACTAAAACAATCTGCTGTTGTTCTATAGGGGCAATAGCTCTATTTCTCTTATTCTTTTGTCCCTTTCCTACTCCACATGCCATCTTTGATTTCACTATAGTAGCAAGAGGGTTGTGGCAATTTTAAGCTTCTCATTCATACATAACAATGTATAGAAGAACATGAATAACCTTTCTTTCATTGGCTCTGTCTTAACATCAAGCAAATATCCCTTAAAGAAGCCCATTTTAACTCTCCTAAGTCTTTTATTTGGCCCAACTGGAGAATGAAGGAAAGTATTACATGGTGATTAATTTAAACCTGAGCAGCCAAACACTTCCACAGAAGATGGAGGATAAAATCACATTTTGACCAAATCAAGTGCACTTCAAAAAGATAAGTCAGCTTCTTTTCAAGCATAATCGATGCCTACGTATTAGAGGGTTGGATACCTGAAGGAAAACGAGGTGTCTATTAGAAAGGGGCAAATAGATATATAATCAACAATGTTGACTAGTGTTTGTTTATATTATTCTTTTATTTATGCTTTTTACTAAAAATTCAAAGAATTTTGAATTATACATCTAGCACAGTCCAAACAATGGGTATCTTTGCCATGCAAAAGAATACACAATTCCTACTATTCAGCTTCTGAGACATTAAACATAACCCTGATTATCACTACCTCTTTATAAATACCATAATGCATTCACTCAGACAGTAGTGATAAAGTAATTCTTAACACAGCTTGTTACGTGCTAATTACTCTTCTGAGCAACATATATTAATTCATTAATAATCATAATCACCCATTAGTCAGGTGTTATTATTAGCCTCATTTCATAGATGAGTTAACTGGGACATAGAGAGTTTAAATGACTTGCCCAATCTCACACTTAGTAAGTTATTGAGTCAGGATGTGAACCCAGGTGGTCTGGCTTCAGGGACAGTGATCTTTGCCATTGTATATTCTGCATCTTTGTGTCCCTAGCTCATACAATTTAATTCAAGCATGTGTTACCCTTCCTTCTCTGATACCCACTGATCATTACAATTCTGGTTGTCCCATCAAAGCTTATGACTATGACGGAACACATTTCTGACTATGTCTACTGCATTTATGGACATTTGAAAAGATGAAGAAGGTAAACAATTGAAATATTTATTTATATGTTTAGTTATGATTATTTTTTATTTTAATAGAGTTTTAATTGAAATTGAAATTGAAATTGAAATTGAAATGGGTTGTGATTCAAGCAAAAAACATACTCAAGATTTTCATTGGAAAAGCATGGCATATTATTAGCTACAGCAATACACACCTGTTTCTAACACCTGGTTGCATTTATTTTTTCCCCTCCTTTGGTGGGCTAATAAAGCAAGTAATGAAGAGAATTTGGATTTATATGTTTTTCATAACCAAGAAAGCCATGGATCATTTAGAAAGAAATTGAAAAAGTAAGTGAAAAATAAAGTATATCTTTGTCTTAGCTGCTCTAACTCTAGTATTATTTTAATAAATGACATTCTCACAAGTTAGGTAGATAGGGAAAACTTAAGATTAATTTGAACAACGGTCGAATGCCCTGTGACAATTTCTACTGAAAAAAATGTTAATTTAATGACCATTCAAGGCACTGACCATCTTAAAATTACAATGCTAATTAAGATTTGATTAACTGATAATCATAAACAATGGGAGCAAATACCTCAATACAAAATATAACAAAATTTAAGAAAGATGACATTCAGCCCCCAAGATGTCAACAAGACATGAATCTATCAAAATCTTGGCACTAAATTTCACTAGGGCAGTTTGACCAGAATCCTTATAATTAAAATAGCATGACAGAATGGCTTCATCATCAAAGAGTTTGACCACTGATAAAGTTGTGGTTTTCATTATGATTCAACTCTTCTGAACAATGCACACTTAGGAAAATATTTGTCACCAGATGTACAACTAGCTGCCTGATTTGTGCATTTTTCATTCATTCAATGAAATGTATTAAATATGTACTTTGTTCCAGGCATATGAGTATTAAGCACTAAAGATAACAACATAGTAACATAACATCATAGAAGAGTAGAATGTCTTTAAAAATATAGAAACAAAACCCATCTGTGGGGTGGAGCCAATGACTGCTGGGACCGACCATTGCTAGAGAAAGTAATCAGGAATATTATGATTTAAAAAAAAAAAGGGATAATCTTTGAAAAGGGATTTTGAGAAGCACATGAGTCTGTGTCAGAGCTGCAGAAGTTATCCTTCTAAGACAAAACCATAGCCACATATCAAAATATGTTTTTAAGTGTCTGAACATCAGTTTTTCATGATCTCAGTTGCTGTAAGAAATTGCGTCCTCAGCATTCTTACTTATCCTTTCTTCCCGTTTAACCAACCCCCCACTGATAACTGTTTACTCTCAAGGCCGTTGATGTAAGTACAGGAACTTGATATTTAAATACCAAACACAAAGAGAGAGAAAGAAATACAGAAAAGATTCTTGTTCAACAAGAGTTAGGAAACCATCATTTATTTATCTAAATTACAGGGCTCAGGCTCTGGTAGAATTATCTATCCCAGTAACAGAGTGACTCAGATTTTTGATCTAGCCCCATAAATTAGCATGTAGCTCTGGGAGAATGACTAAGGGTCTTTTCCTAGTCATTTAATTGTATAGTATAAGTGAAAGAGCTGGGGAGTCTTAATATCCTCATCCAAATATTATCGGGTTGAGTTTTCCAAGCTAAAATACAGAGACCTTCATGTATCACTTATTTCTTTAAAATGTTCCCCCCCCCCTTTTTTTCTATTCATTTCTTAATTAGAGACTCAGAGAATCCACAAAACTTTGGAAAATGTCTTTCTGAAGATTTCAGAAGGAAAAACAAATGCGTGGAAGTGTTCTCTTTTCTGAGTAATTTCTCCTTACTGTACCAGTTAAGAAACAGTAGCCTGTGTGCTTCTTGTAGTTAGAGTCAAACTTGCCCCTCGATATGCCCCACACATTTGTACAGATTTTAGTCACCCTCAAATTCAGAAGAAAGGTCAGATTGACAGGCAGACTGCAACGAATGACTGTGTCATTTACCTATACTATCAATATAGTCTTTCCTTAATAAATATCAATGAATGGTCAAATATCACCAAATATTTACAATCAGATCAAGTAGGAGAAAGAAATTGATTAAAAAAAAGATAATTCAAGAAATAGAAAACAAAATTTGAATATAAATTCATATCCATAATAGAATAAAGGGAATATAACATTCACAAAATAAGATTTGACTGAATATAAACTGGAGCAATCAAAAAAACAAAAATGAGTCCTTTGGAATCAACTGCAATGTTTAAATAGAAAAATAAAATAAACAATGTTGAAGACTAACTTAGCCATGTGGAAAACAAATTCAAAGAAATATCTACAACATACATCAAAGTGACTTGAAACCAAGAAAAAATTCTGCAGAGAGAATAGAAACAATTGAGGACAAGCATGAACTTGAAGGAAACAATTGAGGATCGCTTTTATTACTGCCATGAATATTTTTTCCTCTCCCTGACACAGCATTACACATTTCTGTCTTGATAAACACAGGAGTTGCAGGCAACTTGCTTTAGCAAATTAACTATTTGTGGAAGTAATGTGTGTCACTTCTGAACACAAATATCAAGTTCATTTTTCTTTTCCCCCTCTGCCAGGAGACCTGCAGTGTTCTAGATGGAAACTATGTCTTAGCCTAAACACTGGAGTGAAAACTAGGGGGTTACTATTTTACAAAATATTTTGCCCCTGCAGATTATTCCAGAGTCCAATCACAGTTTCCTCATCATTCCTGCCTGGTTTAACTCTCAATGGAGCTTTACATACAGTGTGAGATAATAAATATTTTTATACCACTGTGTTGTGAAGGATATGGTGAAGTTTAATTGCTGCAGGCATAACTTTGTGCTTCCTGATTGATACAGAAATTGGGTATTAACCAGAGGAAAAAACCTCAAATATGTGTCACTGTGCTCATGAGCAGCCAGTGAACAGTGAGGAAACTGTTACTCGAGTGATGGTATGCAGTGGTAAAACATCCTTAAAACTGTCACCAGCTGTCACTTTGAAAGCAGATAATGTACTGACTGAGCTTGTGCCTTTAGCCCAAAGGGAAACACTGTTGGTTGCCTGCTGTAATGCTGTCAGCTGTGTTTAACAAGTTTCTACAAGACAGAAAGGAACTCAGAAGTAAATTGGCTGAATTGCAAGCAAAATTTAAGAGGGACAGAAAGTTTAAAAAATTGGACCCTCGTAGAGTTGGGATATTAAATAATTAAATGCTTAAAAACTCTAAAATATCAGAAGAAAACATTTCATATATATATGTGTATGTGTGTATATATATATATCATATATATGGTACATATATGTGAGGTATATATATATATATATACATATACATATATCTACATCTTTTGTTATCGATATATATTGAGTATTACAATTAATACAGTTTTTCCTTTCTTAAAGTGTGCATACATTTTTTGGCACCCTTTGTATATATGAATTTTGTGTATGTATATAGCAAAATTCACATTTTGAACAAATATATATGTGTATAACAAAATATACATATATGTATGTATATGTGTATATATAAAATACCATATATTATATGTATGATATTATATATATGGCATTATATATAAACATATATACATACATATATATATGTATTTATATACATACACAAAATTCATATATACAGAGGGTGCCAAAACAATATATACACATTTTAAGAAAGGAAAAAACTGTATTAATTGTAATAATATATACCTATAACAAAAGATGAATACAAGTCACACTTGACTTCTGCAATTACAAGAGGTGCTCAAAGTGGTTAACATCAACATCTAGACACTTCTGATTACAGAGAACTACTACTTGAGTATAGATAACATCTCTTAAAATATGTATACATTTTTTTGGCACCCCCAGTATATGAGCTCTAAATAAAGCCATAAAAGAAACTATTGATAGCTATAACCACATGTATATTTCTTTTTTGATATAAATTTCATAAACTAAGTTAAAAAATCTAAGACTGACTGCAAGAAATGTTTTTATCATGTAAAAAGAATTAACATTGATCTTTACATAAATTGTTCGTACAACTTGATACCAAAAGAAAACATAATTAAATTTAAAAATGGACTCAAAAGAACAGGCAATTCCCCCAAAATAATAATAATTATAATAATAATAATAATAATAACAATAATAATAACATTATTATTATTATTTGTCACTAAATGTATAAAAAAGTGCTCAATGCAAGCATGTAATAGCAAGATAAATACATTGAAATCACATATAAAATTATTTTATAACATCTTGTTTTCTTGAACTGGAAATAAAATGTTGAAGATCCAACTCCACTTTCAAAATTTTTCATGCATACTGCAGGCAGAGAAAAACAGGACTAGTCTTGAGAGAAACTACCTAATGACAAATGTGTATCTACGGATATTTTCATATTTTTATGCCAAAATATTTGCATCTATTTTTCTCACATTGTGTTTGTGGTTTTATATCAGAAAGTTGTGTTTCTACTTAGAGATTTTAATTCAGACCCCTCAAGATTTAGCCATAAATGTGCAGATTTAAAAATAGTCACAAGTGATGCAGTAAATTCCTTGGATTTATGGCATGAAAAAATGTGAACGAATGGTGTGATACCCGTTGAAATTCCTCCAAGATTTTAACCCACTTTTCCCAAAAAGGGCATTGCTAACACTTAGACACTAAACAAATCAAATACTTGAAATGCTTCACAACCATTTTCTTCTTTCTAGAAATACATCTACCCGTGTTTTCAATTTATTTCTAAACTGACCTTAGAAACTATGAAACACGAACTTAGTTTAATACTATCTGCCAAGTCTATTCTGCAATAAGATGCTAATTCATATATTAAAACATTCACTGTTATAGTATATTAAGGAAATGCACCTTTTCTTAACTAATTATACATAAAAATCACTTCTTAGCATAGATTTGACAGCAAATGCTATTAATTGACAAATTATTCCCACTATTACACATGTGGGTAGAGTTCTTTACAATGGAAACTTGTGACAAAAGATACTAACTGCATTAATATTAATAATTATATTAAATGATGGGAATTGTGCTAAGAAGTATTATGAATATAATGTGGTTAAAAACAAGGTGCATACAAGATTTGGGATCTCATGGAATCCAAAGTTAGGATCAACTGAAACAACATACTAGAGGTTTAGGACTTGATTTTGAATGCAAAGGGAAACCATTAAAACATGCTGATTAAAAAAAAAAATGCTAATTTTTAAAACTATCAGAGATTTTGGAAATTTTTCTATGGTGGTTATATTTTAAATCTGAAAATAATTGGCTTGGCAATTAAAATAGTAAAAGGGCCAAAAGACATGTTTGGTTGAATGAATGGTTTAGTTAGGAAGGTAATTTCATGCTCACAAAGAAGTGTTTAAAGAGCAATGAAATACTATATACATAGTATGTTCATATGCTACACATACATTATGTATTATATATATTATATATGTTACGTATATTATATTTTACACATATACACACAGGCTTAGAAATACCTCTTGGTAAATGTAAGATGCCTAAACAGTAGAAAAATCCTATAATCTTATTGATATGTAAACAATAGTTTTTGAATTCTCTCATCTTGGAATTTATATCTTCATTATTCAGTAAACATTTATTGAATGCCTACTATGTCCTAGGCCCTTTTTTAGAAATGGTGAATAAAGTAGATATGATTCTTGCCCTCATGAGGTTACATTGAGAAAGACAGATAATAAAAAAGTGTACAAACAAATGTAAAATTACAAGTTTTTATAAATGCTAGGATGAAAAATAATAAGATGTCTGGTGAGTGAATAACAAGAAAGGTGAAAATTTTTCCATAGATGAGTTACTAGGGAAGATTACTTTGGGAAACTGACATTTGAACTACAGTATAAATAAGGAGAAGCCAGATATAATACTATGAAGAGTATTCAACGAGAGTAAATTTTGTATGTAAAGATCATAAAGAAGTTAAGAATGCAATGTATTTTAGGAATTCAAAGAAAGTTAGTATAGCTTAGACTGCTGAGGAAAATGATTGTCACTACATGAAATAAGAACAATAACGTGGTAGACAAATTATGCCTTCTAAGCCATGGAAACTAGATTTAATTACATTCTAAATTCAGTAAGTGAAAAAGATTAACTTTTCTGTGCCTCAGTTTATTTATTTATAAAATGATGATAATAACTGTACATCAGAAGGCTTTCATGAAGATTAAATTAGTTGAAATAAGTAAACTTAAAATAATACCCAGCACAAAAATTATAATTATTGTTATTTTTATCATTGTTATTTACAATAATAAACTATTGAAAGCCCTAAAAATATGTATCAGTACTAATCATTATTCAAGAGAAATGAAGAGAATGGGGGCCAGACAGAAAATATTTAGGCTTTGTGAAACATGTGTTCTCTATCACAGCTACCCAATCTGCCTTTGTATTGAGTTGGTGCAAAAGTAATTGCGGTTTAAAAGGTTAAAAATGATGGCAAAAACCGCAATTACTTTTGCACCAACCAAAGGTCATAAAAGAGGTAGTACACAATATGTAAACAAGTATATGTGCTTTGTTCCAATTAAATATTATTTACAAAAACAGGTAGTGGGCCAGAATTGGCCTGTGGATGCTAGATGCCTCTTTCTGAATTAGAGGATTATCCAACTTAAATATCTGTAGGTATCACCACAACTTCCCAAAAGGGCTGAAGATCTGCAATTCAGTCAACTTGATACAAGGAAGTAGGTTGGTAAAATAGTCATCATAATAAAAAGTATTGGTTAAATTTATGATTTTCAAAACTATGTTGGTTGGTAGCAAGAAAGGACCACGAATTATTGCCTTCCCAAGCCATATCTTGTAGTACCTAACCATTTTTGATCAGCCAGCTTGTAGGTAACCTGGCAACTCACTACAGACATAGAACAAATCTAAGTTAACACATTTTTTGCGGGAAACGAGTAAACTCGTCATATCGCCTCTAGTTGGAACGGCAAAAATTTTGCAAAGTAAATAAATAGAGACCTGTTTTTAAACTAAAACACTGAAAGTTTCATAGAAAAATATCAAATAGATCGAAAGACATGAATATTTTACGGAAAGTCTAATTTTGGCGAGAAAATGTCAAAAAAGCCCCGCGTTACAACGTGATTTGGCAGGAAAATGCCCGCTTACAAAGTTTAATATCAGGTGGGTCTGGCCCAGGTCAACACAACTGGCCAGCCCCATGAAATTTGGTGATCTACAGAATTCAAAGCTAAATAAATATTTTAAGCCACTATATTTTGAGATAGTTTGCTACACAGCAGAAACAAATTGACATAATAGTTAGATTGCACACTAATTATCACTGGGTTAAATAGACGATTTGTCTTTCTTAAGAGATGACAAAACTTATATAAAACAGAAGGAATACCAACAAAATATTTACTGAGTGCCCATCCTACATAGGGACCATGCTTGAGTTCTGAAATGCACTAAGAATCGAGAGAATCATGTCATCTTCCCTAAAAAGTTTATGTTTGTTATGTATGAATAACAGGTTCCTAGATCGGTCCAGTCTATGGTCAAAGATTAATCTGCAGTGACAAATGTCAACAATCATATAAACTTCAAAAAATGTACTTAATGTGGCTAACATCAGTGTCAGCTAGAGTATTTATGACAGTTTAGATTTTTAGGAAGTAGAAAATGGGGCTCCCCTTTTACTGGTTGCTTCCAAAATGAAGAATAATGCTGTGACCCATTCTTCTTCAGTTTTGCTTTGCGGGACAGCTTGTATACACCATACGTGTATTCACTGAGCCCATTTTTTCCCCTGTGAATCTGTTGCCTGTAGAAGCTGTAGGTATGTGGGACTTGAGCATCTTCAAGAGCCTTGGCAGACCTCCTCCAGTCCTTTAAAATTTAGTTCTGCTCTCTATGCTGTAATAGTTTCCATTTTTAGTCTTCCATATTGGTTTTGTATCTTACAACTGTTTGCAATTGGGTTAAACCTAATTAAAAATTCATTGACTTATAAACAATAACACAGCTCTGTGCTAATAAAGATCCAAATGCATTTTACTTACATGGGCTTTTAAATTAAAATTGAGAGAACCAAATGTCTTCACCTTAATCAACTAATAATAACTATATTATTAAAATGTGTGTGATAAAATATGTTTAAAACGATTTCTGTTTCTCATTTCTCAACTCTACAGAGATTCTCCACCACATTTTGAACCAGAACTGAGATTTGCTGCACTTCCCAAACTTTAAAATCTCTGCTGTTTTTAAAATAAAGAAAATAAGAAAAAGACACAGTAACTTATCCATGATCACAAGAGTATATTCAGTGACTAAATTGTTTCCATGGAATTCTTTAATTTAATATTACACATAAAGAAACAAAAATTCCTAAGTACTATTAATATTACTATGACATCTATCTTTAGCAAAATAAAAGCTTAGGCTTTCTTAAAATTTGAGAGGAAAATCAACTTATAAGTATAATTAGGCTTGAAATGGTATTAAATCACTGAGAGTAAATTTTATCTCTGTTATGTAAACTACATAAATAGTAAAAAAATAAATTGTAAGACATAATTAGCACTTTTATTTGTATTAATTTAGAATACTGTTAACAGAAGGCACTCAATGTATTAGGTTAATATTATTTTAAAAGTTATTACCCATTGGAGTTCTGCATTAATATCACATCTGTATCATGCTAATATTTTCTCAAATACTTCAAAAACACTCTAAATTTCAGGCAACCAAGACTACTGCTTACATCACCAGTCATAGATGCAGACTAGAAAGAAACAGACTGGAATCAAATCACATTAACTGTCCTGTCTGTGTGTCCATCATCTTGAAAAATTATTCAAATACTCTCAGCATGAAAACTGATAAAGTATTTATGAGCTCAAGTTCTTCAATTCTACATCTTTCCCACATTTTTATATCTAACAGAAATCCACATTTTAATTAATATTATTAAAAATTATTATTAAAAATTGATATCCACATCCTGCTCGCTAGGACAGAACTCAACACCTTTGTGATGTGTAATTTATTAAAAAGGTATGTTTTGCTAGCTATGTATAAAATAAATGATCTCAAAACTTTCAATATGTGACAAGGATTTTTTTTTTACTGTTCTAATTAAACAAATTTGGGTTAAAATCTTTTTTCTTTTTGAAAACACCTCTTCAGTCATTCCAGCTAACCCTGTTTACATCAGCCTTCACCCTCTCCTCTTCTCCCATAAACAGTTGATTGTACACAGTGTTGTCCTCTTTGTTTTTATACATTTCAGGCATTTTTCATGAATCCTAATATGCCTATGCTCATTGTTTAATATTTCTATAATTAGGATGTGCTTGAATCAATGGTGGGTCAGTATTTACTAGGTAGATTTTTTCTTTCTGATTTGTATGTAAAATGATTTTACATAGTGTTATCAATGTAATCTTAGAGTCAATGAACTATGGTAAATATTTAGAAATGCAAATTAGTTACTTGATATTAAAGATATAACAGAAAGATAAAGAAACTGGTCTAGAGGGCCATAAGAGTTACCAATAAGGAAATGACAAATGGAGAGCAATACAGAGGCATCTGAAAGATCTAGATTTGACTTTTATGGCTCTGTCATTTATGAGCTGGTAGATATTGGATAATTTATTTAACATTTCTCAATTTTGGTCTTCCCATCAGTAGAACTACCAATAGTAGTAGTGGACACATCATAGAGTTGTGAGAATTAAGTAAGAAAGAATATGTAAAGTGTTTAAAATGGTGCCTGGAACAAACTGAGTGCTCAATAAACAGTAACCATAATTATTACTATGATGACGATGAAGATGTTGAGTTTTTCAGTTTCTTGAATATATTGTCAAGTATATATTTATATTTCAATCTTTCATTTCTGAAAAAGAAAGGTGAATGAAGAAAGGAAGGCAAAAAAGGCAGGCATGTAGCAATGCAAGACAGGAGAAAAAGGAAGAGAAAATAAATTAAGGAAGTTACTATTTAAAGCAAATGGCAGAGAGAAATGCATTCTCTGTTCATTTATGAAGTAAACTTGGCACCACTGCTGACACAGGAGAGTCTCTGGCTTGTAAATAAGTGCAAAATCATTATTGTCTTTCTTCCCAATAGATTATACGCTCCATGAAGGTGGTAATATGTCTTTAAAACACAAAAACAAAAACAAAAACAAAACAAAACAAAAAACCTCAACAGCAACATTATAACAGAAATGGGAAATATGATGAATAAATGTTATACATTATTGAATTCCAATTTCTTGAAGGAGGAAGAAAACTTCCTTACAAAATTACTGTATTATACAACTTAATAACAGAAATGAAGAAACATCTTCAATGTGATAATATTCAATTTATTCAGTTTTAGGCTTCTAAACACTTCTGAAACAAATACTGAAAAAAAATGAATACAATATCTAATGACAGGCCAAGTGGTTACAAAAACTAACAAACTAAAGATTATTAGCAAAATTTAGACTAAAAATGATATCCATAATAACCTTTTAGGGTCCTTGTTTGTCTTCTCTACAGGTTAGAAACAGCAAAACTACAGGAAGAATATGGGGATGACAGCTGCAAAGACAGTAGCTATGTGAGAGAGAGATGGGGAGTGACTGTTGGGGAAGGCAGTGAAAGAAAAACTACACCAGAAAACAAGCAAACAAACAAAAACCCTTTATGTGGTCACATAATCTTTAGTGATCAAAAGGCAGCCTCGGGACTAGGTACACCCAAGTTGACCTGGATTCACAACTAGGTCCCCCTCCTCACAATATGACCTCTGGCAAGATCTCCTTTACGCCTCAGACATATTTTAAGATTTAGGAGATACAATCCCTGTAAAGTGCTTAGCAGAACCCCTGGCATAAAAGAGTTTTCAGTCAATAATCGATTTTATTATTATTATTATTATTTTGCTAAATATGGTTCAAAACACAATTTAGAAAAACATACTTTATCTTCTATATTTGCTGTTTTATAAAACAAGGAACAATGAATTTCAGAAAGATTTCCAGGATCCAAGATGTTTAAAAATGATGAAAAGCTTTTGTGCATAAAAGTGTATATTTTGGTTACTTGGAAAATGTATTCATTTAAGATAACACTTCTCCCAAAGACACTAGAAAAACAAGGACAGACTCAACTCCAGTAATGATAAGTGATAGTGAAGGGATATTTTGATTCTTTGCAGTTTGTATTGCCCTTCAAAGCAAGTGTTTCAGTTTTACAAATTTGCATAAACAATATGGAAAAATATGGAAAGTTATTCCACTTCTTCGTAAGGGGCTGAATTTCCTTTACCATTATTTTTCATTCTTACACAACCTCTGTGAAGTGGGGATCTGTGATGTGGCAAATTGGCTCAAAGAAGAGTGAAAACCGACCAAGAATTTGGATGTTTCTTTCTCCTGTCTTCGGCAGAGAGGCTCTGTCTTTCATGTTTTCCCCCTCAAGCCACCCAGTTACTTTGCAGCCACTCCCCTTGGCTCCGAACAACAAGAATATGTCATAACTCCCAAAGAGACAGCTGCATTTAGTTACTGTGCTTTAGACAGGCACACATCTCAAGTCGACACCTAATTAAATAGTGAAATCATTAAAAAAAAAAAAAAAAAAAAGATGTTTGAGCTCAGTGTGCTTTGGAAGAGACCAAAAGTAAAATGACCACCATACATTATTAAGGCATAAAATGAAGAGTTCAGAGTAAGGATTGACATCAAAAGTGAACGTATGCACATGCATAATGAGAGTTTCTCAGACTCCCCCATCCTGTGAGCCACCAAAGGGTAATAGCTAAACAACAATGCAACTTGTTAAATATTTTTCTAATATATTGTGAAATCTTTAGTGTGTCTTGCTTAAGATCTTTGTGTTCCAAAAGATTTTCATTTTGTGCTATCCTTTATTTTGAAAGTGACAATGCAAATAGTGTTACATGAAATAGATACCGAAAAAGAGTATTCACTAAATCTTTTATGAGTTGATCAATGAATAAGGGATGTATGATCCCTCAGCTATATTTTTTCATAAAGTAAAATTAAACAAATATCAAATATGTAAAAATGTATATTTAAAATATATTTTAATTTCTGTTATATAATAAATAATCTAAATTTGTGTCTATGTATTATCATTTTTAGGCACTCACATTTTTGTTATTTTCAATTTTAGTAAAGTCTCATTTTTCATTTGCTATTAACTTCGAAGTGCTTATCTTTGGCAGAATTGACTACTTGCAATATCAAGCAAGAAGCTCATTTTCATGTTCTTTTAAAAGTATTCAGTTATAAAATCAAGGACAAGTCAAAATTCATTTCTATGAGTTTTCGCGTCATTCCACATGTGGAAATGGGTAAATACACACACACAAAAAAAAACTTCAGAAAGGAGTGTGATTACAACTATTTCATATTAAATGACTAGGTTTCAGAGCATCTTTTAATGGTATCTTTTTCCCAAGCAAAAGTTACATACAAAATTATCTTCATGGGCTCCAGATGTGTTGTCAAATAAAAAGTATCTCTAGGGTTATTTGATGTATTATACATTTGTTTCCACATTTATCAGGCAGAGCAAATCTTGACCTCACATTTTATAAGGTATCTTCTTTCTGAGACTGTTAAAACCATCAGTGCAGCTGCTCTTTCTATGGACTCTGTTTACTACAAAGATTCCACAGACAGGAAGTACACTGATAATGAAGACTCACAGGATCTCTAAGTGCACTGACACAGACCTTTCAAAATAAGCTCTTTGGGGACTATTAGTGTCATGGTGTGAAGTCTAAGCTACATAGTTAAATGAAGGGAACTGTACACATTCTTTAATTTCACTCTTTCAGTGTGGACAGGACCTGAATTTGAAGCATAAATTTGCTGAACACTGTTTATAATTCAATTATATGAACCAATGTATTGTATCAGTACTTTCTGATATATACCGGGGTGCCAAAACAATGTATACACATGACTTGTATTCATCTTTTGTTATCGGTATATATTGAGTATTACAATTTTAATACAGATTTTGCCTTTCTTAAAATGTGTATACATTGTTTTGGCACCCTCTGTGTGTGTATCTCCACTTAAATAAGATTAGTTTTAGATCTCTCAGGAAAGGAATATAAACTATTTAGTCTTACCAAATATTAGAACTCATTGCCAAAATACAAAGAGAAAAGATGGGAATGTACTTTTAAAAAATTATATCTGACCATTTCATTAGCAGGTCATAAAGGAGGAAAAGTACTTAATATAAAAGTTTGCAAATTCAGATTTTATCTCACAGTTTTATACACATAGATTAGATTTATCATTAACAATGCATGGAGAATATAATTTCAGTAATAAGTAATCACCAGAGAGTAATGCATATATAGTTTATATATAAGATTGAATTTGGTTAAAATCGCCAAATTCTTAAGTTGCCATATTTTTTAATCCAAATGAACAATTTCTTCCATAGTCTCATCTCTAATTTGCCTACAGTTGATTTTTATGTATAATAAAATAAATTAAGTCAAAGTTGATAAGATGTACCTTACATTTTCTCCCCCAATATAATGTTAAAAATACACATTTTGAATAAAAAACATGCAATATTAATCATCACTAGGATGGCTAGAAGTTTTTAAAAATGGAAAATTGTGGAAAATGGAAAAATTGGAACCCTCATATGATTGACTCAGCAGTGCCATTCCTAGGTATATATCCAAAGAATTGAAACAGTTGTGCAAACAAAAACTTGTACATGAATGTTCATAGCAGCATTGTTTATAATAGTTAAACAATGGAAGCACCCCATATATCCGTAAACCGATGAATAAACAAATGTAATATAGACATATAATAAAACATTATTTACCATAAAAAGGAATAAAGTACTGATCATGTTACAACATGGATGAACCTTGCCAGACACAAAGGACACATATTGTGTGATTTAATTTATATGAAATACCTCCAATAGGCAAATCTAGAGAGTCAGAAAGCAGAATAATGGTTACCAGGGGTTGGAGGAGGGTGGGAATGGGAAATGACTGCTAAATGGGTATGGAGTTTCCTTTTGGGAAGAGAAAAACATTTTGAAACTAGATAGCGGTGGTGGTTGTATAACATTGTAAATGTACTAAATACCACTTAATTGTACATTTTAAAACAGTTATAATAGTAAATTTAATGTTATGTTTATTACACCAAAATTTTAAAAATACATATTGACAGCCATTGACCATATGGCCTGTTTTCTACCTTACAATCTATATATTTGTTTATTGAATTTTATAAGATTTTTTCCTACTGAAAAACTCAAAACATGACTACTTCTATTCCCTTACAAAATTCTAAAATTGATGATAGGAAATGCATTTTTAAGTGGATATAAACTAATAATGACACCAATAAGGGTAAACTAACATTACCAAATAATAATTACTCACAGTATTTAGGAAACCTGGAAGGAGACTGATGAATGGTATGGCAGAGTATACTGTTTACTAACCTCAGAACCTGTTCTCCTGACTCTTTTTTTAATACAATTTGTAGATGAGAGAAGGAAAATTAGACTCTATTGCCAAAATATTTTATTCTCAGAGTTAAATTTTGGATCATGACTTAATTTTCTCAAGGAATAACAGTGGCCTTTGTCCAGAAGGAGGTTCAAGAGTCTGGATTAATTAATTATTATTCATCATTAAACTATCTCTAATAGTAGAGACCTTGAAAAAGTTTCAGTATACATGTAAAGATTATGACTATGTTCAATATCTGCCAAAATATTCATAGTGAGAGAATTTAACTTCTAAGTATTGCTTTGGAGAATTGTATAACAAATATTTATATATTAAAGATCTTCAGTATTTTAGTAAAATAATATGCTATCACCCTGTGCATGAGTTATAGCAATAAACCCAGAATCTGGTTTAGAAACAAGAGGAAAAAATGTATGTCAACTTTAAATAAAGGTTGATTTCCTTGAAAACATTAAAATACTTGCAACATCAAACAAGAGCTTTTAAGAAAAGGAGCATAGGGATTCTGGAATGTAAACAGTTTTGCTATTTAAAATATGCATGTGTTTGAATTCTTCAAAGAGCAGTCCTTGTACTATCTTCAACATGCATATATCTACTAAATTGTAATCACATGTATAACTCTGGATTTTTAGAGTTTATGCATACTATCATTTTCTGCATATTTTAAAAAGTTAAGTTCAAATTTTTCACAATACATGGTACTTGGGTTTAGGGGATGTGGTGAGATGAGGGACAGCATGAAAAGTACTATATTAAGAAATTTGATAGATTCAAGAAGTCAAGGGTCTACTAACTCATAAAAATCACTTACCTCAGAAACACTGGGTGAATCTTATGGGACAATCTGATCAGTGGACACTATACTGAAGCATACAAGGACCCGGGATGCCACAAATTCCTATTCTCTTCCATTCCAATATCACTTTCATCATCCTTTAGCTAAGAATTTAATCTCAGATTCTTAATCATATCCTCATACTTTGCACTCCATTCAAGGATTAAAACTTTTTAAGGCTTTAGAACACAGGAATTAATGTTTTGGATCACAATGTCAAAAACTAACCACTTAAAATAATGTGTCCAATTTTAATTGGTTAGTCTTTGAGTAGAAAACTCCAGAGTCATGTGCCAAAATAAGCAAGATGAAAAAAGCAACTCCTTAAAGGTCTTTGTTATTTTGTGTTTTAGATTATGAAATTGCAATCCTTTGTTTAAATAAAATATATATAAATAAATTTAAATTTAGATAAATTATACATATTTGCATTATAGTACTTTCATCTTAAACATACATTTTTTTAAAAAAATTTACTCTCATTTTGAAAAATAAAAGTCTTAAGAAGCATTTGTCTACAATTTTCTTTTCTGTTGATGTCTTTGTCTAATTTTGATTTTAGGGTATTGCAGTTTCTCTAAAATAATTTGGAAAGTATTGCACCCTATTCTATTTTCTGAAAGAGATTGTGTTGAATGGGTATTATTTCTCCTTAAATCTTTGTTAGAAATAGCTCATGAAACCATCTGGGCCTTTTTAAGTAGGAATTCATTTTTTTTTTATTTTTTTTTTGATTAAAGTTGATTGGGGTGACAATGGTTAGTAAAGTTACATAGGTTTCAGGTTTATAATTCTGTAATACATCATCTATATATCACATTGTGTGTTCACCCACTACCCAGAGTCAGTTCTCCTTCCATCACCTTATATTTGATTCCATTTACCCTCATTACCACTGCCCTCCCCCCTTACCCTCTGGTAACCACTAAACTATTGTTTATGTCTATTAGTTTTTGTTTCTTTGTTTGATTGTCTTGTTCCTTTGTTGCTTTCAGTTTTATATCCCACATATCAGTGAAATCATATGGTTCTTGACTTTTTCTGTCTGACTTATTTTGCTTAGCATAATAATCTCAAGATCCATCCATGTTATTGCAAATGGCACTATTTTACATTTTTTTCTGGCAGAGTAGTATTCTATTGTGTACATATACCACAATTATTTAGATATGTAATTGTTCAGATTATATATTTGTTAGGTTGTGTCTTTAAAGAACTTGTTCTTTTTCACTTAAGTTGTAGAATTTACATACATAGAATTTACATACATTTGTGCTATTATACTTTTCAATGTCTGTGGTAGTCAGTAATAATATTCCCAATTAGTATATTTCTTTGATAATTTGTGTTTCCTTTCTTTTTTTCTTGGACAGTCTGCTAAGAAGTTTATCAACATTAGTAACTTTGCAATTGTTCCCTGCTTTCCCTTGTTTTTGCTTCTGTCCTTAGTATAAACTAATGTTTAGCTGACTAAACAAACCCATTTCTGTTACTTATAATTGATAACATTCTAATATTCCCTATTTTAAGCAGTCTGTGATTTGATAAACAAAAATCTATAAACAATTTTGGAACAAGACTCCTGAATGAATGAAGCACAAAGAAACTAAATAACTTACATAAAGAAAAAAATATACTTTGGATAGTGTAATTTCTGTCTCCTATAAGCAAAGAGAAAAATGAAATTTTTCTGGAATTCTTTTCTTAATAAAATAAAGTTGACAGTTGCTTTCTCACAGAATCCTGTAATCTTCAAAGTATGTACACATAATAAAACTGATTCCTTAATTATTCAAGTTTTAGGGCTTCATCCATATTTTTAGAGGAGAATCTCTTTAGAATACTGTCAGTTTGGTTAAAACATATATTTGTTAAAACAAAGTTAATCTTGTTTTGGGAATGTTAAATTACTCTAGGAATATTTGGAAAAGTTTAACAAGTTACAATAGAAGACAGCAATGCCTTAATTCATAAAGAAACTATTTATCTATATTTTGATATAGATAACTGTCCAAAGTCAATAAAGAAATATTAATCCACTTCATTTGGTAAACAGTTACATTTCAGTTAAATTGATAACTAACTATCCATTCACACAAATAACAAATGCAATTTTTAACAATTCCGTTCCATATAACCTCTATGTGTTGATGACATCCAAAAACAGTTTAAAAAAGGATGTATTTTTCTTCCTATGGTACTATTCTTCTGACATTAACCATAGTTTGGCATCTGTGGTCTCTGCTTTTACAACATGTCCAAATCATCATGCTTTCCATAAATCAGATTTTGTAGAATTCACCAGAAAAACCATTTGGTCCTGGGTGCTAAAGCTCAAGTTTGTGGTCTCTTCCTGGTGACAGGTTCTGGCAGGTTTTTTGCACATGCTCACTAGCTGTCTGACAAAGCTTGCTCTCACCATCACCACTGGGAGTGTGCACAGGGAGCTGGCTGCAGGAGGGGTGTATGGGTGAGGCACGCAGAGTACTAGGGGTGCCTATGAGTCAGTTGGGCGGGGGTGGGGATCCATGGGCTAGGCATCACTAGTGACTTATGAGCAGGCTTCTTGATGTAGTCCATGATGCAGTTAGTTGGATTCATATCACTTTAATGCCCTCCAATAATTCTATCTGCCACTGTCCCAGCCTCTTTTTATTCTATTTAAAAATTTTTCTCTGTTTTATTGGGGAATATTGGGGAACAGTGTGTCTTTCCAGGACCCATCAGCTCCATGTCAAGTCGTTGTTTTCAATCTAGCTGTGAAGGGCACAGCTCAGCTCCAGGTGAAGTCATTGTTTTCAATCTAGTTGTGGAGGGTGCAGCTCACTGGCCCATGTGGGAATCAAACCAGCGACCTTGGTGTTATGAGCACTACGCTCCAACCACTGAGCCAACCTCCCCCCGCCCCCCGCCTCTTTTTACCTCTCAGTCGTTCAGCTCATGAGTTAGTATTATGGATGGGGTACGAGGGAAATGAACCCTTTTAATAGCATCTTGCTCATCTGGAGAAGTCAGGTGCTCATTCACTCCCTCTCACTTTCCCTACGGGGAAAAAAAATCACTGGCTGAGAAAAATCTCTCTTGGCCCTAAGGCATGCCTCCTTAAAAGAGGGGCAATGCAGGTAAAGTCAGACTGTTCCTCTTAACCTCTCCATTATGTCTAAACTCATACTTTTTGGTTCCAACGGTGTGCTGGAACTTCTGTGCTGGAAACTTGGACTTCCACAAAGGCTCTCTCATCCGTTAGTAACTAAGACAATGTTTTCCAAGGGCTCCTGGATCATTGCCCAGGGGGCTGAAGCCAGTTAATGGGCCACTGTGGTTCTGCAGCCAGGACCACTGTCTGTATGCTTATTACCCAGTACACAGGTGGGTGAGACTCCTCTCAGGTCCCTTGGTATATGTTGGTGGATCCCACAACTCCCACAAAGGCTCTACTGTCCATGGATCAATGCCACATTTTTAAGCTCAGTGTATGGGGGAACATGAATGAGGGATGTCTTATTCAGCTGTGATGCTAGTACCACTAGATTTATCTGATGTTTGATTTTGATTTCCATTGGAGGGAGTAACTCGTCTAATATGCTGGTGTTGTGATGAGTTGGCTTTGACTGAAGTATGCATGCATTTCTTATAATTTCAAAATTGGTAAGATCAATAAAATACCATTTCAAGATTTCTATACATGCATCTGCCATCCTGACTAAGAACTTATTTTTTTGTTTCTAAGCATGTTTCAATAATGCTCTTACTAGATGTTTTTTTTCTGTGTTTCACTTCTGCTTTTTCACTATGATACTATGCCTTGGATAGCCACTGGTCCAAAGTGGGACAGACCTAGACCCAATCCACAATTGGAATCACAACCAACTGAACCCAGGCTTAATGAGTTAAAGCGCCACCAACTCAGAGTCATGCAAGCATAGTGTTTATGCTACTGAGTTAGAGGTGGTTTGTTGCACACATTGTTTTGGCAATAGCTAAATGATCCACAGTCCTTGGAACAAAAGGAGTCTCTAAACTGGAGAGGAAGATAGGAAATGTTGAAGAAAATGACATGTTGGAAAACAAACAAATAAACAAAAAAATGGTTGGATATAAGTGGAAGTTTTCTATTATCTTATTGCCCTGCCCTAGGCTGATTCCATGGAAAAGAATGGTAACTGAAAGAACGCCCTTTAAGTTTAGAGATCCAAGATGAAAGGTACCTGTGCAGGTGCTTTCAGATAGAGTCCAGGAAGATGTCAGATCTCATTCAATAATCTCCTGCAACAATGCTGTATGACTGCTATAGGGGAAAATGACAGCATACTACTATTTTTAGGCATAAGAAGATAAGACCATTACTTTCTCCTCACAGTAACCGTGGTGCAGAAGTGCATTTAACAATTCCCCTGCTCCACCCTTCTTTTGTAGAAGGAAGTGGAAGTTTCCTAAAAAACGAGGTTTGGGGGCTCAATAAGGGAATGTCATGGCATGAGATGCAGACTAAGTATCTAACCAGGGAATCAATAAGAATCCCTCTGAATGCCAATAAGAGATAAAAATATGCCACAGGAGACGCCTTGAGACTCAAAGGATTCCAACATGAATCTCATACCACGGTAGTATTTGCCTGCTCTCCTATAGCTTATTTGTATCTTCAGGAAGAGGATCTGAACTGCAAACCTCTTGAATCAAAACACAGTAATTTGAATTTTGGATGTGAGATGTTACCAGACCATAAAAGGGATCTTGGTAAATACCCCTCACACTAGATTTCTTTTCTATCAGCTGATTTCCACATTTTTTAATGATCAAGGGAGGCTTCTTCAGTCATTTCAAGATAAAACAAAGGGTTCTCTACCATTTTCTTTAGGCGCTATAAGAAAAAGTTAGCACAGCATACTGTATTTGAAAAAGAGCCAAAAATGTGACATTAATACCATGAGGAAACCAGAAACTGAGAACTGTGTTGTATTAAATATGATAGCTTCCCCTCCTAAAAAGGTCTTAAGAGATTCACAAATTATATTACACTTAAAAATGCCTAGGCATGGGATCACCCAAGTAGCAAAGCTGGAAAAAATTAAGCTATTTAAAACACACATAGAATTCTTTGTAAAATTATTTTTAAATAATATACTGTGGGTTGACAGGCAAACTTTCAGTGAGAGACAGGGAGAGGGAGAGGGAGAGGGAGAGAGAGAGAGAGAGAGAGAGAGAGAGAGAGAGAGAGAGAGAGAGAGAGAGAGAGTTTTACATATATTAAGTTCTTTAATCCTGGGTCTGTGATGAGTCTATTTTGCGGATGAGATAACTGAGACAGGCATCATTCAACAAGAAGGTAGAGAACTGAATTTGAAACTGTAAGACAAATATACCCAAAAGATAGATACAGATCCCCCTTTCTAAATTTATTTTTTTAAATATTAGTTTCAGGTGTACAAAACAACATGAAGATCAGACATTTACACCCCTCACAAAGTGATAACTCCCCCAAATCTACTAACCCTGACATCATATATAGCTGTTACAATACCATTGACTATATTCCCTATGCTTTACTTTACATCCCATGACTATATGTGTGTGTGTGTGTGTGTGTGTGTGTGTGTGTGTGTGTGTATTTATAATTGACATTTAATATTATTCTACGTCAGCTTCAGGTGTACAGTGCAGTGGTCAGGCATCTACACAATCTATGAAGTGACCCCGTGGTAAGTCCCCATATGGTACCTTACATGATCTTTACAACATTATTGATTATATTCCCCGTATTGTATTTCACATCCCCATGACTATTTTGTGACTACCAATTTGTACTTTGTAATCCCTTCACCTTCTCTCCCATCCTCCAATCCCCCTTCCATCTACCAACCATCAGTTCGTTCTCTGTATCTATGAGTCTCTATTTTTGTTTGCTCATTTATTCTGTTCATCACTTATTTCACTTAAAATAATATCCTCTAGGTCCATCCATGTTTTTGTAAATGGTAAGACTTCATTCTTTTTTTATGGCAGAATAATAGTCCATTGTAGAAATGTACCACAATTTCTTTATCCAATTATCTTTTAAAGGACATTTCGGTTGTTTCTGTATCTTGGCTATCGTGAATAATACTGCAGTAAACATACGGGTGCATATTTTTTCACATTAGTGTTTTGGATTTCTTTGGATAAATACCCAGGAGTGGAACTGCTGAGTCATAAGGTTCTATTTTTAATTTTTTGAGACATCTCCAAATCATTTTCCATAGTAGCTGTAACAATTTGCCATCCCACCAACAGTGCATGAGGGTTCCTTTTTCTCCACATCCTCGCTGGCACTTTTTGTTGATTTATTGATAATGGCTTTTCTGACAGGTGTGAGGTGATATCTCATTGTGGTTTTTATTTGCATTTCTCTGATGATTAGTGACATTGAGCATTTTTTCAAGTCTATTAGCCATCTGTATGTCCTCTTTGAAGACTGTCTATTCATGCTCTCTGCCCATTTTTTAATTGGATTGCTTGGAGGTTTTGTTGTTGTTGTTGTTGTTTGTTTTGGTATTGAGTTATATGAGTTTTTTAATTAATTTTGGATATTAACCCCTTATCAGATGTATCATTGGCAAATAACTTCTCCCATTCAGTAGGATGCCTATTTGTTTTGTTGATGGTTTCCTTTGCTGTGAAAAAAGTTTTTAGTTTGATATAGTCCCACTTGTTTATTTTTCCTTTTGTTTCCCTTGTCTGAGGGGAAATATCAGTAAAAATATTACAAGGGTAATGCCTGAGAGTTTATTTTCTATATTTTCTTCTAGGAGTTTTATGGTTTCGGGTCTTACATTTAAGTCCTTAATTCATTTTGAGTTTATTCTTGTACATGGCATAAGAAGGTGGTCCAGTTTCATTTTTTGCATGTATCTGTACAGTTTTTCTAGCACCATTTATTGAATAGACTGTCTTTACTCCAGTGTAAATTCTTGCTTCCTTTGTCATTGATTAAATGACCATGTGGGCATGGATTTATTTCTGGGCTCTCTGTTCTGTTCCATTGATCTATGAGTCTGTTTTTATGCCAATACCATGCTGTTTTGATTATTATAGCCTTGTAGAATGATTTGATGTCAGATAGCGTGATACTTCTCATTTTGTTATTTTTTAGGATTGCTGTGAAATTTGATTCCTTGAAAAGTCTTTATTTTTTGTTTGTTTTTTTAGCTCTTGTTGATATGGAATTAAGATTAGTTGATTTGTGGGACGGCATTTTTTTCTGTCATAATTTTGCATGTGAATCTACAGAAAAGCAGTTTTAAAATATTTTCAATTACTTTGAAAAACTACTTAATACTTAGATGTGTGCTCCCAAACTTATCATGTTAAAATTAAATATTTTTTTAGTAATGTGCATTAAATGTCCAAAATGTAGGTATACAGATCCTACATTTTATGTCAAAGCAGGATCTATATTTTATGAAATATACACTCCACGTTTGACTAATATTCTTCCAACCATTTTAATGTAATGCAGAAATAAGTACATACAAAAGATAACCTTTATGTACAGTTGCAATTTAAGAACAATGGCAGATTTAAAATATGCTTCATCATAAAATAATTGTTTGTTCAATCTATTAGTAATAATCACTAATTCTCCTCTTGCTCATTTGATTCATAAGTTCTATGACCAACTTCAATTGAGCTACCTAAACATACAATTGCCTCGTATTAATAAATCTCATTATATGAAAATAGCATGATTGATACAATATCTTATTGTCAGATTAGCAAGTAATAGAATCATTTTAGTACATTTCTCATTCAAATCTGTCCTTCACTCAAATATAACTATTTTATTTATAATTTAGTATATATGGCTTACCAATTTTCAAGCACTGTACTAAATGTGTTACAAATACAGAGGGTGACAAAAATGTATATGCATTTTAAGAGAGGAAAAAATTGTATTAAAATTGTAATAAATATATATCGATAACTAAAAATGTATACAAGTCATGTGTATACATTTTGTTGGCATCCTCGGTATTAATTGTAAAATCTCCTAATAATCTTATGAGGTAAGATACTGATATATCATCTCCATTTCACAATGTGAAAACTGAGCCACTGAGAGGTTAAGAAACCTGTCAAGATGATACAGTTAATGAAGACAAGAAGTCGAACTCTGACTCTGGCAGTCTGCCTTCAGCGTCTGTCCTCCAAATCCTTCTTCTTGTATTTGTTTCTCATTTTAAAAAATAGTATTTTTCAATTTAAGTAATTTATAACTACATTATATAAACAAGAAGGCATACTATAATTAAATAACAATGTAAGCAATAACTCTAAATTATACAAACTTTCATACTTATAATAAACATGCTTTGCAGACATTACTTTTTTCTTAACTTTTTTCTTCATTATTATACCAGAGTTATTTCAGACTATGGATTTTCTTCACCTAGGTAATCTTCATATTAGTAAGTACCCCTCCTCTATTATTTCTTCCACTCTATTCTTCCCTCCTTTACTTATTGTTAAACATTTAACATCCTATTACAGATAAGGCTTGATGCCATGGAAGAGTCTCTTCCTACTGAAGTAGGTGAAATCATTGGGGTGATCAAATACATGATTATCTAATGGACTATTTTTGAAAAATAAAGGGAACTTATTAATAATCACTACATGACAACAGATATAAAACACATTCTTTGGTGCAAATCTGAATTTATGTCTACTCGAAAGATCACTGACATATGAGATAGGCGTTGAAATAAATACATTGTTTGACAAAGACAGTGGAGAAGAGTTTCAAACAGACAATGGGGTCATTAAAAGCAGGAAAGCCTGATGTATGGTTAGGAAAAGTACAAGAAGCCCAGGATGGCTGAGACAGAGGCTCCATGATCCACTGCAATGGAAGGTAAAGCGGCAGAGCAGATATTTATTGTCGGAATGTACAGGAGTGTGAACACCAGACTAAGGAACTTGACCTTCATTTTGTAGAGTGGGAGTAGTTGAGTGTTCCAGGGCAAAGAATGGAAAACCAAAATATGGTGAACTAAAGTTTAAGATTAATCTGGTCAGTTACCATCACTGATAGGTCATGATATATAATTAGAAGATGACCTGAGAGTTCTAAGCTTTGACCATTTAGAATAATGTAACTTAATTTTGTAGTTCAGAGCAGTATAAGAAGTCTCTTCAATTAGTTCTCAAATTTTCACAATTTACCTTAACTAATTCTTAATAATCTAATATATCTGCTATTACCACTTCTGTTAAATAAGTTTACTCAGTACTCTTTTGTGACAGTCTCACACTATCAACTATTCTCTTTGGGTAACCTTCAAACTGTCACATCTTTCATGGATCAATTCATAATTCATAAAAGTTTAGAAGGTCCCCTTGCCCTTTATTTTTTCAAACACCCTAGACCCATGGTAAACATTGTATTTCTTGTTGAGCAATATCCACTTACTTACTTGAATTTCCTAATGTTAAAAGTGTTACTTTATTCATTTTTCACTACGTCAGTGCACAAGTTGTCATTGTTAGAAATACTGCCTAAGAAAGCGATATACCTCCTGGATCACCTAATGGGAAGAAAAATTGCTTAAGGAGATTAACTTTTTATTTAACAAATGGAAAAATAATACCCTGGGACTTTGTCAATTCATTATTCAATACTTTTATTTCCCAGTGATTATATGCATGTTTTAAATCCATGTGTTAACACTGAATTATTTGGGTTATATAATTATCTTCTCTAAGGTCAAGTCTATAGCAATTTTTACAATATTTGTTTGCTATAGTTGGTCAAAATATCCTAATAAATATAGTGGCAATATTGTGATTTTCCACTGATTTGAACCTATTCTAATATAGTTATTTTAAAATTTTATTTTCTAACTAATTATGCTAAATTTTGTATAATCTTGAAGATACTTTTATTGTCCTATAAACCCAGATTTTATTGATGCATTGACCACGCCTTTTATGTCTCTTCCAGAAGGCCAATGATGAATAGAATGCTGACCTACATTTGCTCTGTCATATGGCCAAAGAAAGTCAAACTGCAAAGTATTTCCACATGGGAGAGGTCAAAAGAATGAATAATTCAGGAAAGATCTTAAAATATAAGCCAGTAATAAATGGTAGTACTAATGTTAGTGATAAAACACTCCCTTTGCCTAGAGTATATCTCCACCCAAAGATTTCTTAAAGAGTGCAGGCTGTTTATAGGTATATAATATCCTTGAAAACTCTAGTTTAATTCTAAATACAGAAAATTGACAGCTAGATTTGTTTAATTATGACAATAGACATAATTCCACTGTCTATTATCTCTCAAAATAACATTTTCTTTACCGCAAAGTTTCATATGATGCTTTCACTTGAAATTTTTTCTTTAATCCTCAATACAGGCTTATATAAAACAATGCTTGGTTCTGCCCTAACAATAACTTAGCCAAGTGGAAGTGTCCTCATACCAGCCTGGCATCAAGTGAGTAGGCCCCCAAATATGAACCCCCACGGATGTACAAAAGAATTTAAAGTACATACTTGTATGAATCACGTGGGGATCTTGTTAAAAATGTAGAAAATGAAGCATAGCTTTGGGTGGGGCCTGAAATTCTGCACTTTTACCAAGCTTATAGTTGTTTGTTGCTAGTTCTCAGACCACCCTTTAAGAAGAGTGGAAAACAATAAAGAGCCTGGAAGGTCATTTTTCAATAGCCTTCTCATAGCACTTTGAATCGAAAATACTTGGAAAAGTTCATTGATACTGGGAATTGCAAAGTTAATGTCAAGACAGCTGCAGTCAACTTGAATGTATTCTCAGTACAGTGCATTCCACACAGTTGAAGATAAAAGAATGAATAATCCAGGAATGAGCCTAAAATATGTTAGTGATTAATGTTAGCATTAATGCTAGTGATAAAGCATACCTTCTCTAGAGAAAAGCTCCATCCAAAAAAATTTTTTTAAAGTAGAGTCTATTTCATTGTATAATATTTGTCGAACCAATACAAAAATATTCTGCTAAATTTAATTTTAGGGGGAAAGTTTTAGCACAGACTAAGATATATTTTAATGTTTTTCAATAATAAAAACTCTGTACTGTAATATAGGTTTTCTTCTCATAGTTACCCAGAAACCTTAAAGATACTTTTAAATGTTATCATAAGTTTTAATTCTTAAAGAGGTGACAAATATAATTTAGTCTTGTTTCATTTAATGCTTATTGTTTTGTATCCCTAATACTCTTATTTTGCACTATGTTTAATTTTACAAGCATCTCCAACTCGTTTTGGAGATAATCAGGAAAATAAGAGACTGAAGGAAAAATAAACGAAAAATAAACAGTGAAACAAAGAGGGAGATGGGATATAGGAGGAAGGAAAGAGAAAGAAGGGAAGCAAATAGTAAAAGAAAGAAGTAAGAAAAGGAAGAAGGGAAGCAAGAGCAAGGGAGGAAAGAAGCAAAGAAGGAAGAGAGAGAAGGAGGAATGAAGAAAGGAAGGAGTTTTTCTAAAAGGTGTGAGAAATTAGTTCTTGTAAGAGGTATAAGATTAAGGTCAAATTTTCTCTCTCTCTCTCTCTCTCTTTCTTTTTTTACCTATGGATGTCTAATTGCTCCAGCACCATTTGTTGAAAAGGCTACGTTTTTCTCCATTTAATTGCTTTTACATGTGTGTCCCAAATCTGTTGAGCCTATCTTTTGTAGGTCTATTTGTCTATTTCTTGGATCTCTCATGTGTTCCATGATCTATGTTTTATACCTCTACCAATACCACACAAATTTGAACTGTAGTCAAATCAAGACTATATTCTAAGTCTTAAAAGTAGTATTCCCCCGACTTCATTTTTCCTTTTCAAAGTTGTGTTAGCAATTCAAGTTATTTTGCACTTCCATATTTTAGAATAATCTTGTCTATATGTACAAAAAATCTGACAGTTTTATTGGCATTGATGTATCTTACTTATTACATCGGTTTGTCTTCTATAGCCCTACTTATTTTTTGTCAGTTCACATTCTCTTATACTGAATAGTAGTAGTCTCTTATTATCGGTGTGTTTCTACATATATCTTCTTAAATCTACCATACATTTTAACTTATGTGAAAGGTGACTACTATGTTATGTTGGTGTATGAATATGTATAACTATTATATCATCATAACACACGGTGGTAGTCAGCATTACAGTGTCCTTTCTCACAGTGAATTCTATGTTTTTGGTGTTAAGATGATAGCTCCTCTTTTTATATTTGTCTAGTATATTTTACATTTGCCTTTCCTTTTATTTTTAACCTGTGGTATGTCTTAGCATCTGGTTAGTTTTGCTTTTAGATTCAAATTGAAAACATTTTTTTTAAACTATGACTTAATTTCACGCACATACACTGGTGTGATATTATGTTTGCGCTCATGTTTATCATGTTGTTTTATGTTATAATTTGTATGAACATCATGGCATATTTGCTGTGTTTATTTCTCTATATCTTCTATTCTCTTTGCTCTTATAATTTTTAATGTCTCTTTTGTTATATAGGGAGATGTTCATCTTTGTTCTAGTTGTTGTTTTCAAGTGTGTGTACCTTCTTTAAATGCCCTTAGTCTACTGCTTTTTTTCATTTAATATTTTATTAACTTGCTGTTAATTATTAATGATATCCTTTGATTTCCATGATTGCCTATGCAAACAATCAGTGAGCTTTTTCTACTGGCTTCTTTCTCTCTCCCTTACTCTACAATTTTTATTTGCATTATTTCTATTTTGTTAGTGTGTATGACATTTATAAATCATTCTTTCATCTTTGTCCCCACATTTACTTTAATCTGAGATCAATATTTAAATATATGAAATGCTTACCATCAGGTCTACCTCTCCAAACTCATCTCATTTCTACCCTCAGTGGTCTTCTATCTGCTCTGCTAACACTATGGTCACTCTTTGTCTCATTGCCATGATTTAATATTTTCATAGTGTTTATCACTATTTGAAATCATCTCATTTGTTAAATAATTCATTTTGTGTCTCCCCCCACAAGACACAACATTTCCTCTCCATAATGGCAGAGGGACTATCTGTAGTCCCTCTTTAATTCCCATTGGCACATTGACAATCACATAGTTTGCAGTATTTGTGGACTAAATGAATGAGGAGTTAGCGGAACATAATTGGCATCAAATTTTTTTGTCAGTCTCATTCTATCCCCTAAGGAGATGATTCTCAATGCAATAAGGGGATGGTGACATATCTCTGGTAATATTTTTTGGAAAATAAACAAGACCAACCTCTCTTCTGTAAGAACATGTCCTCCTTTAGGATCACCACCATTATCCACCGTTTTTGATGGAAGTATCCCATTACAGGTTGAAACTTGTCTTGAACCATTGTTTAACAGTATACTTTAATCAATAAAACAGATTTCACAAAGAGATGATACTGCATCTACTGAGAGAAGCCTATAGTTTACATTGAATAATCTTTTCTGTCACATCTGTTTTCACTTTCCCATCCCTTATTTTAGGAAGAAAATTAGATTAATACTTGAAGTAAGTAGAGGTGAAGCAATAAAGTGAAAATAAGATTGCTAGCTACAGTGGAATGTATGCAAGGCCAAATAGTGGTCAGTCAGTTTTCTGCAAAGGAATGGAAAGAAAAGACCCTCTGGTAACACTGAACTGTCTATAGCTCAGTTTTAGTGTCTTTGGAAATAAATCACACATTTTCCCCAAAAGAAATTCAAACCCATGAATCCAGCTGCATTTTTACCTCATGTATTAAGATGGGTAAGATTTTGTTTCAGAGATTTTAAGTGTGCTGTACTTAAAAGGGGGGGCTAAATTCAATATATGAAGTGTTTGGCTCTCTGTAAAAAAACAAACAAACAAACAAACAAACAAAGCCCCTCTCATCTGGGGCCTCTGAATGCAAAGCTTCCTGCATTCAGACAATACACAAAAGTGCACCATTTCTCCATTCACTTTTATTCAAAAAAGATCAAGCAATTTAATATATGTAAAAAAAATTGATAAACTAAAGATGGCACAAATTTGTAGCAATGTCATTTTTAAATCAACTAAAGTTTCTGCTTTTGAGTAACTGAAGTATGTTTTAAAAGCCTAGGTTGAATTACTATTTATATTAGTAAATATTTAATAGGAAAAAATAAGCAGAACATCTATTAAGTCACATTTTAGTAGAAGTATATTTGGAAGTTAGAAAAAAGAAAAATAATTGAGCCTGAGTAAGGTTTAAAGAAGGGCAAATACCATCAGGGAAGTTTGGCTCTCACAGTAAGAATAAAGTGATCCTCAGGCAAGGATGAAATTGGCCTGCATGGGAGTCCCTCCCAAGAGGCCCCAGAAACAACACACCCAGAAGCCGGCCTCAGACCACACCAGAACTCTACCCAATTAGCCCCACAAGTGGCACACCCAAAGGAAGGGTGGCCTCAACAGGCACAGGAGTCCACAGGGGTGAATGTCCCTCTGAGGGATCAGTCCCAACACAACTCATGGGAGTAGCCAATCCTCAGAGCCAGTCAGCCTGAGAGTCAATCCCACCCACAGACGCCAAAAGCGTCAAGGCTCATCTACAAGAGGAGGACACATACAACACACATAAAGGGCACTCCTGGGACACACGCACAGGTGATTAGAGAGACTGCGCTACTGGACCACACAGGACACCTACTACATAAGGCCACCAGGCAAAGACTGAGAGACATACAAGCACAATTAACCATCACAATGACTATCAACTATTACTAAAATTGACTAAGTAAATTTGGGACAATATTTAACCTACTTTTCTTTAATTACTTGCTTTGTAAAATCAAAAATGGTTTGGGTAAAATCAGTTGTGAATTCACCAATTCTCTGACTTATGTGTACAGCAGTTCCTCAAATAATGTCATCCTGTTCAACATTGTTTGATTATAATGTTGATGAGAAAAATCAATCCCCAACCAGGACCACTGTCTGCATGGAGTTACATGTTCCTCCATGTCTGTGTTGGTTTTCTCTGGGTACTCTCATTTCCTCCTGCATCTCAAAGATACACACGTGTGATGAATGGCATGTCTAAATTGAATCTGAGTGAGTGAGTGATTGTGTGCCTCTTGTGATGGGAGGGCATCCTGTCCAGGGGGGTTCCTGCCTTGAGCCCTGAGTTGCTGGGATAGGCTGCAGCCACATGCAACCCTGAACTGGAATAAGTAGGTTGGAGCATAATTATCTTACTTGTTTTTTATTTATCTTTCTCAAATGTACGTATAGTTCACATTTATATTGATGCATAGTATTAGAAGTGTTTTGGGTCTTTATTTAGAAGTGTGGTGATATTTTTGCGACCAGAATATGCTGTAGGAACTTAACTCTAGTTTATATCAATTAACTTGTGGTACAATTGGTTTCATTATGCGTTGTGCTTAAAGTTGCAGTTTCCAAGAACCTATCCACAACATTAAGTGAGGACTTACTGTAATTCCTTACAAACTATGTATCTTGTACTTGTATGTGCTTTCTTTCAAAAGCCTGCTTTAGAAAGCAAGCAATTATTCTAGCTTTATTCTGCGTTGGCTAGAGGTCTGTATATCTAGAGCATGTTGCTAATCCTATTATTACTCAGCTCAAGGGAATAAACTGAATTCTAAAATTCAGCCACATTTATAGAAGTGACCTGAAGAGAGGTGGCAATTAAATGAAATAAAGATTTGTAAAATGTATGCAAGAGAACATTAACTCAAGTACAAATTTTTGCATGAACAGCTAGGTAAAGATTTCAAATCATGGCAAAAAGAATAAATGAAAGGCAAAATATTTAAATTTTATTACACAAAATTAAATTTTGAAAATTGGACTTGACCTACTTATGAAAATATAGAATAATTTGCTCTTTAGAAAGGAATTAGCATGTTCAAAGATGATACTTATAAGAGTTATATCTAATTAATTAGTAGACCAAGTTAATGAAATCCAAAAAGTGAAACTTCATTAGATAAGCAGTAATAAATTTCAATGTTTTTGTCATAAAATATTGCCTTGTTTTTTTATGTTACCTATATTGAATTCTTCGTTTTAAATTAATATTTATTGGGGTAATAATGGTCAACAAAACTACATAGGTTTCAAGTGTACAATTCTACAATACATCATCTATATGTTGCATAATGTGTTCACCACCCAGATTTCTCCTTTCATCACCATATATTAGATCCTCTTTACCCTCCTCTATCATTCCTCCTCCCCTCCTTACCCTCTGGTAACCACTAAACTGTTGTCTGTGTCCATGAATTTTTGTTTCTTTATTTGCTTGTCTTGTTCCTTTGTTGCCTTCAGTTTTATATCCCACATCTGAGTGAAGTCATATGGTTCTCAACTTTTTCCGTCTGATTTACTTCACTTAGCATAATAATCTCAAGATCCATCCATGTTGTCACAAATGGCACTATTTCATCTTTTCTTATGGCAGAATAGTATTCCATCTTGTATATGTACCACATCTTCTTTATCCAGTCATCTATCAAAGGACACTGGTTGTTTCCATGTCTTGGTCACCATAAATAATGCTGTAATGAATATCAGAGTACATATATCTTTACAAATTAATGTTTTCAGATTTTTTGGGTAGATACCCAGGAGAGGGATTACTGAATCATATGGTAATTCTATTGTTAATTTTTTGAGGAACCTCCACACTGCCTTCCTTAGTGGCTGCACCAATCTGCATTTCCACCAACAGTGTATGATGGTTCCTTTTTCTCCACAGCCTCTCCAACACTTGTTACTATTTGTCTTGTTGATGATAGCCATTCTAACTGGTGTAGGGGATATCTCATTGTGGTTTTTATTTGCATTTCTCTGATGATTAGTGATGTTGAGCATTTTTTCATGTCTGTTGGCCATTTGTATGTCCTCTTTGGAGAAATGTCTCTTCAGGTCCTCTGCCCATTTTTTAATTGAATTATTTGTGTGTTTTTGTTTTGTTGTTGTTGAGTTGTATGAGTTTCTTATATATTTTGGATATTAGCCCCTTATCGGAGGGGTTGTTTGCAAATGTCTTCTCCCATTCTGTTGGTTGTCTCTGTTTTGTTGATGGTTTCTTTTGCTGTGCAGAAGCTTTTTAGTTTGATATAGTCCCATTCATTTATTTTACCTTTTACTTCCCTTGCCTTTGAGGTCAAATTCATAAAATCCATTTTTAACCCAAGGTCCATAAGTATAGTACCTATTCTTTCTTCTAGGCAGTTTGTTGTTTCAGATCTTATGTTTAGGTCTTTGATCCACTTTGAGTTAATTCTGGTACATGGTGACAGATAGTTTCATTCTTTTGCATGTGGCTTTCCAATTTTCCCAGCACCATTTATTGAAGAGGCTTTCTTTTCTCCATTACATATTTTTGGCTCCTTTGTTGAAAATTATCTGTCCATATTTATGTGGGTTTATTTCTGGGTTTTCAGTTCTATTCCATTGATCTGAGTATCTATTTTTCTGCCAATATCATGCTGTTCTGGTTACTGTTGCTCTGTAGTACAAGCTGAAGTCAGGGAGTGTGATTGATATCTCCAGCATTGTTATTTTTTCTTAGGATTTTTTGGCTATTTGGAGTGCTTATGCTTCCGTGTAAATCTGATGGTTGAATTCTAAAATGTAAAATTCCCAAGGGTATTTACAAATGTATACAAAGAGAGCTTTCCTTGTCCATTTGAATCTGATATGTAGCTATGTCCATAACATACTCCGTCTAATACAGCATACAGATTTTATCCTACCTTTTCAAACACTATGTCTAGCTTTGAGTGCAGGAGTTATGTCTTACTAAACTTTATATCCCCCAAAAACTCAACATAATGTTCTGCACATAATTAGGTACAAAATAAATAACAGCAATGTTTGCAGAGAAAAATTAAGGAAGGAAGAGTTGACTCATAAAACTTAGAACATATCATCACATTCCCTTTTACCCTGATTATCTTCTGAAATGTAAAAGCTCACATTACATTTCAGAGAAAAAATAATAAAGCAAAGTGCTTGATTCAAAACTGAATCTTTTTTGTTTTAATTAAAGTTTATTGGGGTGACAATTATTAGTAAAGTTACATAGGTTTCAGGTGTACAATTCTCTAATACATCATCTATATATCACATTCTTTGTTTACCACCCAGAGTCAGTTCCTTTCTATCACCATATATTTGATCTCTTTTACCCTCATCTACCACCCCCCTCTCCCCATACCTGCTGGTAAGAATCTTTGTTTTTTTAACAATACTGGAGGTAATTTTTGCATCAACTTGCAAAGTATCCCAAGCATGTTTTTGATAAAATTAAGAAAAAAGCAAATTTAAATAATTGTAAAATGAACAGGTAACAATAATACAAAAACAAAAAACAAAAAACAAAAAAAAAAGTTTTAAATTCCTGGGAACTTCATTTTGATGTAAAATAAACTTTTTTGGTATGTAAATATATGATACAAATATACATTTTATTATTGGTCATTAAATGTTAGAAATTCACTACTACTTATTACCTATATTGCCTTTTTATTCTCTGAATTATCTAAATATATATAATTTTATTGAAAATAATCCTCTAAAATAATAGACATTTCATTATTTAATTTTCGAGAAGCATATTATACCTGACTACTGAAAGTCATCAGCAAGAAATGTGGTTAGCACCACAATGTCTATACAAACTGCCAGCTGCCTAAATAAAGTATTTTGGATTCACATAATAGACCTATGCATGAGGCAACTTAGTTAACTTACTAAATTCTTCCTCAATAGTGTTTCAGTGCTGTCAAGGTAGAAGGATAGAAAATAATTTCCTTAAAATTTTGTCAATTTAATTTATAACTTTAAATATTTAAACTTATGGTATGTGGGTCTTCATTTGTACCTATGCACTAAGCCTTGTAAATAAGAAATGGTATGATACTATGAAAGCAATCTTGAACCAAATTCTGCCATACATACATTTATTTGCAAGCAGACACAAAACAGTCACATAATCTGCTGTATAAACTCAGGTTTAGGCATTCCAGCAAGTGCTTGCATGAAAAGTTCCTTTGAGGCATATTCACCACTGTTTGGGGGCAGGATTTTGCTAATCTAATCAAAGTCAGATGGCTTCTCGGCCTTTTGGCTAAGATCAAGTGTAATCAAAGTCAGGGTACAATCATCTGTACATGGCTTTGCACAAGACCAATCATCAAAAATCTTAGCCTAAGATATTATCCCACCGGATTCTTCCATCCTAGTGATACAAGGGCTGAGCTGCCTGTGTGTTCTTTCTAGCTCATCCACGTGGATTTCTACCATCCCTTATAAAAAAATAATCAACTTTCAAAGGCAGATTAAAGTACAATTGTTTAAAGCTCCTCTCTGTTAACTCCTGCGGTTGTATGGATTTGTAATTAAGGCATGTATTTATTTATATTTTTGAAAAAAGAAAAAGTATTTTTTCAGAGTAGGAAATTTTCCTATTCTTACACTAGTCAATGTCAAACTTCCATTTGTCCATTTAATGCAATTGTAGAAACTTTATTTTTTTATTTATTTTTTATGTGTACAGATTTTACTTATTTGTTTTAATTTTTATTAAATTTACTGGGAGTGACATTGATTAGTAAAATTGTACAATTCTATAATACATCATCTATCTATTGGATTGTGCATTCACCATCCAGTAATTTCTCCTTCCATCACCATATATTTGACCCCTTTTACCATCTTATACTACTCCTTCCCCCCTTATTCCCTGGTACCCACTAAACTCTTGTCTATGTCTGTTAGGTTTTGTTTGTCTTGTTCATTTGTTGCTTTCAGTTTTATATTCCACATATCAGTGAAATCATATGGTTCTTGACTTTTTTCTGTCTGACTTGTTTTGCTTAGCATGATAAATTCAAGATCAGTCCATGTTGTCGCAAATGGCACAATTCCATCTTTTCTTATGGCAGAATAGTATTTCATTGTATATATATTACATCTTGTTTATCCAATCATCTATCAAAGGACATTTTGGTTGTTTCCATGTCTTGGCCACCGTGAATATAGGGGTACATATATCTTTACAGATCAATGTTTTCATATTTTGGGGGTAGATATCCAGAAGACGAATTGCTGGGTCATATGATAATTCTATCCTTAATTTTTTGAGGGACCTCCATACTGTTTTCCATAGTGGCTGTACCAATTTACATTCCCACCAGCAGGGTATGAATGTTCCTTTTTCTTCACAGCCTCAACACTTGTTATTAACTGTTGATAATTGCCATTTTTACAGGAGTGTGGTGGAATCTCACTATGCTTTGGATTTGTATTTCCCTAATAGATAGTGAAATTGAGCTTTTTTCATATATCTGCTGGCTGTTTGTATGATTTCTTGGGAGAAGTGTCTGTTCGGGTCCTCTGCCCATTTTTATATTAGTTTTTTTTTTTTTAATGCTAACTATCCAACCCTGAATTATAGACTACTGATTAAGGGACTCGCCATAGTGTATAGATCAAAATTTACAAACATAGAGCATTATATGTACCGAAACATTATAATGGAAATCAAATACAATATAATATTCTGTTTTGTAGGGCTTCACCGTGGCCTCTCCTAAAGTTTACTGCAGAACTGGAGCCTGGAGGCCTATAGCTTTATGCCTCCCTTCTCCTTTCACAGTCCCCACCCAATTAGCCATTGAATCTCCAGGTCTAGAACAGTGCCTAGGGAATTTGAGTAGGAATCTTGGCTAAGAGCCATCTGTAAAACGATTAAAATTGGCTGCCTTTATGTCAACACTAGACTGCTGAAGTCTGAGACCTTTAAGGTCCATTTGTGCTTACTCTCAATAGAATTATAAAGATGTTCTAAGATTCAGGAATGGAATGAATGCTGACTTTAATCTTCTTCACACTCCCCCAATTGAAACTGAGAAAAAGTTTTCACAGTCTAAATGTCAGACTTTTTCTTCTCTTTTCTTTCTTTCTTTTTTTTCCCCTTCTCTTTATTGAGACAGATTCAGAAGAAACAAATTTTTATGAGAATATCTCTCCTTCAGGGCCTCCAGGAATCTGGCTGTCAGCCTGAATACCCACATAAAGTCAAAAAGAATAATGGTGCGTTTGGTTCCCCGCAGAGCCTATTCCCCTCAGATCCCTGCCCTTCCTCCAGGGGTTTTCTTGACCAGAAGTTACACAAAGGATTGTGAAAAGAGTATCAATCTACTGAGCTTATCCTAAACTCCATAAGGTCCTTTTCATTTATAGCCAAACCCTCTGAGCAGAACAAGGATTTATAGGCCAGAGCTCAGGCTAAACTTCAAGCGGGCTGTACCTCAAGAGACACAATGAACAAAGAAACAAATTTTATTCTCCAGTTCACTGACCTGGCTTGGATTTCACAGTGTAGCATTCTCAAGTGAAATATCTAACACACTAAAACAAAACAAAACAAAACAAAGCAAAAAAATAAAATAAAACAAAATAAAATTAAAAAAAACAACATTCTGCATTTTTTCTAACATTTCTCATGCACACCCTACTTTCAGATACTGAGATATCACAAGCTGTGCAGAAAAGTAAAAACGGCCTCATTTGAGGCCGTCAACTCCTAGGGGTTCCTTCCTAATTCTCTGCCAGCTGCTGCTCCAGAGAATGAATTCTCGGTTCACTTGGATTCCTTCCATTGCTCAGCCCTTGGCTGAGGGTACCTATATCTTGATTTGAAATGCTGGCCAGCAATGACTTTGAACTTCACAGTGTTTTCTCTTACAGACCTGTTCACACCCCTGAGGGCAAGGATGGAATAACTGGTCTGTAAACAGAAGAGGAACAGATCCTGGTGTCCAGTTACAAGGATTAAACTGTGGAACCTTAGGGGATAAGAGATGTTTAAATCCTGAATTTCATAAAGTCAGGGGATGGGTAATGCCCATATTTGAGGCTTTTTGGTGTCTTTACCATTGGTTGTGTGCTATGTCTCTTGTTCCTGGTGTGCTGTGATACCAACCACAAAAGAAACATTGCATGCATGCCTCTGCAGTATTCATTCTTTTGCCTCATATTTCCCCAGGCTTCTGGCTGATTCTGCAACAGAAAGCTACGACTTGGGGATTTACCATATTAGAAACATTTTCAGGCTCCTTATCACTGGGACTTTAAGGATCCAAAATGAATGTCCCTGAAATAAATGGCTCCGCACCTCATTTCTTTCCTGTTATGGTCCTTAAGAGGCAACATAGAACACATAGCTTACGAGACAGAAAGTGTTACTTATTTTAAATTTAGAATGAATATATGCATATACATATATATATACACACACCGTTTTTCTCCCAAAATAAGACCTAGCCGGACCATCAGCTCTAATGTGTCTTTTGGGGCAAAAATTAATATAAAACCTAGTATTATATTATACTATATTTATTATATTATATTTACTATATTATATTATATTATATTCCCGGTACTATAGTAAAATTAGTCCAGGTCTTATATTAATTTTTGCTCCAAAGACACATTAGAGCTGATGGTCCGGCTAGGTCTTATTTTCGGGGAAACACAGTATATATATATATATATATATATATATATATATATGTAAACACAGTATATATATATACACATATACACGTATATATGTATATATATACATGTATATATACGTATATACATATATGTATACGTATATACGTATATATATATATATATATATATACGTATATACGTATATATATATACACACACACACATAATATATACAAACAATCAGAATTTGGAGTATAATAAGATTGCATCAACTTAAGAGTTTGTACAATTGAGCTTCCCTGCGTCCTCTAGGAATAGGAGAGTGGTTTTTGCAAGTGACTCTGAGTCTCTGTAATTGGGACTTCAAGTTCTACTATAAAAGAACATGATGACAGATATATATATATATATATATATATAATTTGTAGTGGGAGTAGGAGGAAGTGGGATATTAGAGAGGTAAAGAAGATGATGAAAGTGGGATCAACAGGAACCTGGAAAGGAGGACAGAGAAGCTGTAATGATTCCTAAAAAAAGTATAGAAATTGCAACCAAGAAAAAATGTCAAATGTGAAACCAAGTCAAATACAACTTCAAGGTCCACTGCTGTAATGCTTGGTTTTACCTGAGCATTAGTCTTCTTTTACCGATTGTCCAGCCTTCCCTCCAGTAGAAACACATAGTCACATGCATCTGGAGGCTATCACAGTTGATCATCTCACCCACACTAATGAATCCCTAACTCCTCACCAATGGCCTAGAAAACTCTTGTCTGTACCACAAAACTTTGCTCAGACTCTATGTAGATAATCCCAGAAAGCCCCACAACATCCATATGCATGAAAACTATAACTCATATGATGGGGTACTGAGGTTAGGTTTGGAGGACTGAACTAAACAAGCAGGAGGTGAATCAGCTAGAGGTGATTTGTAACATCTCCGCCACATGCATACAAGTTAGAGACGTGTTTTTTTCACTCTTCATGAACCTTAGCTCCATAATCTGGCAATAAACCAGAAGATCTCTGTCACAAACACATAGGTCCCAAAGGATGCTTTAATATTTTCTACCAAATCTTTAATAGGTCTCAAGAGCTATACTACTAAGAGGCTTCATGAACACTATTAGACTCAGAGCTGCCTCGAAAATGAACCTTTAGAAACCATTCAATTAATTTTCCTAAAGATCCAGCCTTCATGTGCACAGGAATTCAGGAGGAGACAGGATTGAGAAGGTTGGCTTGGCACTATGTTTTAGAAGGCATTGAGTGTTAGACAGACATAATGGTCAGGGGTATTGAAAATTTTGAACAAGGGGATAAATTCTGTGAAAGAGGGGAAAGCAAAGATTTCAAACTTAGAGAAAAATTCAAAGAAAAGTTTCGACTCCTATAGAGGAGTAAAAATTCAAAATGATTCTTTTTATTGAGTGAAAGGAACACAATGTGAGAGGCCTTATCTTTGATTTCAAAAATAACATAGCCCACAGGGAGAGTTTTAGAACAAAGAACATAATGATCAAAAGAAGAAATTAGGGTACATACCCCGTAAGTATTATTGAAATTGGGGCTATCCTGTAAATTTCACGTGTAGTCATAGACAAAGTATTTCTAATTTCTCTGAAGAAACACCTTAGGGAATAAACATATTGTTGACTTTATGACCTCTCAAAATTCATCCTAATTTTATTTAGGAGAAAGTAAACTCTTGTTAATAATAAAATATAAAATTTATAAAATTACAAAATATATGCTAAGTTTTTTACATGGATGAAATATTAATTTAGAGGATTATTTTTGTGTTTCTGTTTTTTTTTCTTTTTAATTTGTTGATCAATTAAATTTAAAAACCAGGTTATTAAACTGTTTGAGCAAATGTCAGTGATGTTAAGATAATGGAAGGAATAAACAAAAATCATAAAAACTACAGGTCCACAGGATTACTCCCAGGGGAAAAAAAAACCAAAAACACTAAATTGGAGGTTGCAAGGGAAATATCTGTGTCTTAATGAAAGGCTTTTTATTTATAAAATAGGCAAGCTGTATCTCTTTCATGTCAGAAATGTGGAAAAGCAGAGGCTGGTCAAGGCATGGAAATCACCAGATTCACTCTAATAAAACTGAACAGTTTTAAATAATAACAAAAAGTAATAATATAAGAAATAGACAGCTTGTGGATATTTTAGAACTGCACTGTCTGAGGCTTATGAACCATACACAGAGGCTTAGATCAAAGCCACAAGACATGCTGAGGTTTAGATTGTGCTTGAGTTTATCCAGAAACAACAGAAACATGATATCATTTTATATCAGGGAATAAATCAAAGTGGAAACAGCACATTTTCAGTAACAGGTTCAGTCTGTGGTCAGGTCGCACAAAAAAAGGAGAAAAAACTAATTGTTCTGCTACAAAACTTTATTTCCCCTTGTAAAAAAGTATCATCAAACTGTGAGCCATAAGATCAGAGATATTACCAAAATAAGAAAAGCCAGGTTTTGAATATACTGTATGCAGTGAGTTATTTAGAATTTTATTTTCTCTTTCCCAAATGTCATCTTCTGATATGAGAGTGTCAAGTTTCACATTAGACCAGCATGTGTTGGCAATGATTAAATGTGTAAAGTCTGCTGGAAGAAAGGCAATGTAATCTCTAGTTCTTCCAGCTAACTGTACAAAACCTAAAGGACTGTTTTGATAGTAAGCATATTTTATATCTCCCAGCCAAAAAGGGAAAATCATTCTTCTTGTATTTCCAATAAATGACAGTTATATTATTATTTTGTACATTTAAAATTTTTTTCATTTTAAATCAAAGCAAACATATTTAGTGTTCATTGAGATCAGGTTCATATTTATTAATGAAATATATTTAAATCGTCCTAATTCCTTCATAAGTAAAATGTATAAGGACAGTTCCTTGTATTTGATAGTTTACACTTTTTTAGTGCTTCTACATCCATTATTCTACATACTTATTACTCATCACCTTCTCAAGTAAGTAAGCAGAATCTACCATCCGTTTTGTAAAGAAAAGAAAGGCATGAAGAGGTTAAGTAACTTTCCCAAAGTGACACATCAAACTGGATGTTGGGACCAGAAACCTGTCTCCTTTCACTAGACCCAGAAAAACAAATGAAGAAAATTTGTAAACTAGTCACCTACATGGTTTTACCAGGTAAATATGGCTGATCTGGCATTGCTTTTTTACCTGGTTTTCTATACTACCTAGAACTGCCTAGAACGTTTTTGATTGAATTGTATAAAATGCTTCAATAATTTCCATCCAAATCAAAATTGGAGATGTTAGAATCTCTCTGTTCCTCTTTAGTTCCTGTGATTTGTACAACATGCAAATCAATGATCAACAAACCCCCTTTCCTCTTCTTGACGTCATTTTTTTTTCTAATCATTTTCTCCTTCTACCTCATTTAAAAATGTTTCTTTCACTGGAAGAGTGATCAGATAATTTCATTCAATGCTAAGAATCGCTTTTTTATTTTTTAGAACAGAACTATTTTACTTTTAAAAAATAAATACTAATGAAAGCAATGATTTGCCAATGGTAGAACATCAGTGATCAGTGGGTTACAGACAAGGACCCCCTACTTATCTGAGATTCAAATTTAATTTGATTAAAAACAAACTCAGAGGTTGGAAATCTGTTTGAAAGGGTAAAATCTAGAAGTAATTCTGAAGCACTATAGGGATAATTGGGAAGCACCTGCTAAAATAATCTAAATAAAATTTGAACTGTCAGCAAAATTAGCACTCACTCTCTTCAGCATATTTATGTAACTTTAGTTTGTTCCCATTCTGTGAACATGTAGCTCTCTGTTCTACTGTTTATTTCACCTGAAGAATTAAGTCTGTCTCGTGTCACTTGGACATCAAGGACAGAGCTTTTTTCATCTACCTAAAATTATGGCACAATACTTCAAACATATTTTCAGGTCATTTTTTAGTGCAACAATAGTTTGTTTTTTAAAGGTAATAAAAGTAAAATAAATAAATAAATAAATAAATAAATAAATAAATAAATAATAAATAATAAAGGCAATTGAACAAATCTTTATCATGGCAAGTGCCTAAGTTTTGCTATGACTATATTCCAAATAAAACTGAAGCACAGAGTTAAAGTAAATTCCTTATGTCATACAACTCACCAGTGGCAGATAGGTTTCTAACTCAGCATTTAGAGACCTAGAGTTCACTGCTCATGATGGACACTGGAAACTTTATAATTGGATATCATTAAAAATTTATTGCTGTGTGAGATAATTTTATTATACAAATCAGGCATACAGCATTTGAGAGTGATGCTGGATGATATACCTAGCCTCTCAGGTAAGGCTTGGAGTATTCATTCTCCTGAATGCTGGTAGTGTTGCCGCTGATGGGTCAGTCATAGCTGAGTCCTTCCCTGAGAGTTGCCTTCTGCCAAAGAAAGTGACCTCACTTAAGATTATACCTCATCCTCAGGGAAGGCTACATCCAATGATGGATATAAAGAGGAAGTACAAATTGTCTCTAAATCAGGACATTTCTGGAAGGACATTCTAGCTACAGAGTTCCCTTTTGGGATCATCTGATGTTTCATTCACAACTATTAGTTTGGTGCAAAAGTAACTGTACTTTAAGACGTTATAAACAATTGCAAAAACCGCAATTACTTTTGCACCAACCTAATACATTACACTGCAATTTCTCCTTTTGCCCAATTCTACTCTCCTCATTCTTTTACAGGTGTTGTTACTGCAAATTTCCAACAGAGTCTATTTCTCAGGAAACCGACCTATGACAGTAAATACAGAGTGTGGTCTTAGAAGGCAAACTCTAAAATGACATTTTAGAGCAAGATCATTTCTGACAAACTGACAAGACCAATCACTGTTGATGGGTTGAATACTGAGATGACCTGAAATGCAGCAGCAGCGTAATTGATAAAAGTGATAAAATGGAACAGTATACCTATGGAAAGGAAAGCTGAAATAATGTAGATAGTTATGGTAGTAATTATATGGACTATGGAATTGTATAGCTGCTTCTTGGGCATGTGGACAGGTTAGAAAAAAAAAAAAAAAGAAAACAATAGTTGACTAAAAGTGATTAATCAACAATTTAAGACAATTACAAATGCCAGAGTGACTTGGCAGAGTGTAAAGAGACTCTTATCTCCTTCACTTGGAGGGAAAACAAAGAAACAAGCAAACAAAATAAAACTCAGAATAAGATTTAGGATGTAAAGGGGAGGCTAGCTCCAGAAAAGATCAGATTCTCAAACCTGGAAGTTCATTAAACAAGGTCAGGGCTCTGTTTGGGAAGAAAAAGGAATCTGAGACATGGAATGACATACATGGATAAATGCATTAAAAAACTTGAATATGTAGATCACCTTTAATCCTCTAAACCTACAAAGAAGGCCCAACCTTAAAGGTTTGCACTCTTCCTTTGCTTTTAGTCCTCCGGGGTCTTAAAGTGGCAAGACAATATGTATTCCTTCTTGGGATCTATAACCATCTATCCCTGGTCCACTAGACCAATAACTAGAGTAAAGTCACAATATAACTTGGCAAAGGAAGTTCTGAGCCTGCTAAGGGAGTAAACGAGTTACACCCCTAAGATGCTTTAGAAACTATATATCAGCAGGAACTAGAAAAACATTTTAGGATCAAAGGAAATAAATGATAAATTTGGATAATGGGTAATTTATTGATATGGAAGCTACCTCCTCTGATATAGGATCTTATAGTCTGGAAAGACAGGACTAACATGCTAATGAGATGGTTTTTGAAATAGCAATGATACAACTTCTGTGGAAGATAGCAAAATGAGGTTAAGAAAACTCAGAGAAGTATTGCTAGTGTGGATAGTCTACATAAAACTAGAAAACCCACAAGTTATGTCCATCTAAATCATCCAGAGGATAACCCACTTACCAAAGTGATAGGGAATATGAGTATTTTTGTGAGAGGATCAATGGTGGATGAATTCTTTATGTCATTGTTGGTGATGGTTGATGGTGTTGATACAGAACTAGCCTTACAGATAGCAATGGGGATGGAAGGATCCCAAATAGAGGTCAATTGGAGGCATTTAACCATCAGTAGAAAAAGTATTGCAATTATTGTGACAATTAACAAGATTGGTCTGACAAGCAGAGGTGCCTGGCCTGTAAGAAGCTATATAGATGGTCAAAAGAACATGTCATCTGTCATGCAGGGCGGCCTGTGGGGCCTCTAGTCCCACTCCCCACATAAGAACGCAGGAGATGGTGAAGCCAAAAAGGAACACCCGCGGAGCCATAGGTAGGGGAGTCATACCACTATAGTCTCGCTGGTGGCACTGTAGGCAGGAGTCACATGACCTGCAACCTGCTGTCTGCTTCTCTGCCTACCAACCAACCAACTTGACTCGACTCTCCAACCAGTGCAGCCGCGGCAGTTATACCTGTGGCTAATTGGCTAACTGGTAACAGCTGATGGTCAATTAGTCACCAGCACCTTTCCATGTGAGGCCGAGAGCCTGGAAACTGCTCTCTGGAACTCTGTCCCCACAGCATCCTTATGGAATATACAGAAGTTCAGTCAACAAAAGTATTACTCAACCTATAGACATATAGTCTATGGTCAATCAACAAAAGCACTACTGAACCTTTATCTATAGTAGATATAATGTCATTTGATTTACAATAAAGAAAATCAAGGATGGATAATCAAGAGAATCAAGCCAGTTGTTCCCATAAAATCCCATAATCCTTTGTTCAGTATCATAATTCAGCAAATTTTCAGAGCCAGAGCCCATGGACTGAATGAGAGGCCAAATCCTCAACTAAGGACCCTGCATCACCATACAAGTGTATATGTTGATGATGCTTGTAGACTTTCCAGCAAAGGATCTATGATCTACTCGAATAATACACAGAGGAAAGAAAATAGTCAGTACTTTGAGCCCAGCTGGACACAAGATACTATCACAGACCCTCTGTTTGGAGCTTGGTAAAGTGAGTGTTTGGAACTTGGTAATAAATGAATTCTGGCCAAAGTTCAACTTGCAATGGGTCAACTGGATTCTCGGTCATTTCTCTATTACATAAATTTATAATTTGATGAATGGACATATTATTAGGCAAAACTCCCAAATTTATTCATTGGTCTGTAGGGTCAGAGATATTTCAGCGTAACAAATAAAGTGGAATCCATTCAAACTAAACCCCCCATCCCCAGACAAGAAAGTAAATAAAAAGCAATAAATAATGAATTCCAGGAGATAGAGGGTGAGGATGGCAATAATTAGTTTCCTTCTTAAAGAGTCAAAGGATGCAGGATTGATGGGTCCATCAAATCTTCATTCAATTCAACAATCTGGCCCTTACAATAAATCCTGGCAGATGACAGTGCCCTGTAACAAATTCAACCAAACAACAGTCTTGATTGGAGCTGCTAACAGCATCTCAGGTAAATGGTGTGTGTTTTGATTTGAAGAATGGATACTTTTCCATTCCATTATCTAGCAAGAATGCCATGATGGGAAATTCCCAAAATGGGCAGATCTTTGATGATGCATTTAGTCATCCACTTTATGAAACAGAGTGACCTCCGGTAATATATACAGACTCATAGGCAGTAGTGAGTGAATTGTTCAGTCAGAGACCTGAAGAAATATTGGGAGATCAAGAACAAGGATATCTGGGTTTATGGCTTGTGGATCACACTATGTGTTTGAGCATGAAATGTGAAGGGTTTTGTATTGCATTTGTGTTTTTGTTAACCACCAGAGAGCATCCACATGGCAGTAGCAATAAACACCCAAGTCAACAGAATGACTTGACACATTTCTGTAGATGCAGCTGTCTTCTGTCTTCAGCACAATGAGTATAAGAAGAGTGTAGCATGATGGCAGAGATGTAGGCAATGCATATGTCCAGCAGCCTGGGCTCTCATTCACTAAGACCTATCTAACCACTACCATTGCCAAATGTCCATTCTGCCATTAATTGAAAACATCCTAAATTCCCTGAATTGCCATCATTTCCTGAGGAGAAAAAATAGCATTTGATGGCAAGTAGATTATTTTGGACCACTTTTACTATGAAAAACAAAGCAATTCATCTTTACTAAATATATAGTATATATACTGTGTATGGTTTTACCTTTCCCTGCCTACAAGACTTAAAAAGGCTTGACCAGGAAAATAGCAAGAGTCTTGTTAAACTTTATGCTATCCATGTCATCACTTACTTCCTGCTCCTTGTGCTAGAGATCTTAAGACAAGGGAAAGAGTCAATATCCTAGAAAAAATAACTGACTGTGGTCATCTGGTGGAGGTATGGCTGCTGTTACACAGTGGGGATAGGGGATCTGGAACACTGCTTGGTAATTCTCCTGCTTAATTTAGCTGATCAATAAATGTAGAATTCATTAAAAAAAATACATATGGTACTCAGAGGCTCAGTCTCCTCAATAATAAGTGTTTTGCTTTTCCCGCTAGAGTGAACATTTACACGGAAAGAGACGCCGGCTATGATGGAAATTCAGAATGGGTGGTAGTAAAAGATGATGTTGCACTTCATTTGCTTCCTAAATACCCGCTGCAGTGGTGGGAACTTTAGTTTTTTCCCACTAATCTTCCTCCTGTCCCTTTGCTCATGAAACAAAGACCAACCAAAATCAGGGATGAACTATGACCAAATAAGATAGGTTTATTAGATACCCACATTCCTCCATTAGGATGCTCCCAAACCCTCACGTTCCCAGTCACCAGAATTGTTGCCTTCTAATAGCTCATAGTTGAGTTCCTCCCCAAAAGTTACTTTCAGCTGAAGGGAGATACCTCACCCAAATGACTGCCACTCCCAAAGCAAACTGCATATAATTACTAATCTATGAAAGGGTACAGAGGATCAATCCCCTTTCCTCAATTCAGAGTATCTCGGAAGGGTCGTTCTAAACCCAGAGTTCCCAGTTGGGTGTCTGAAGCCATTGTTGCATCACAGTTCAACATCTCCCTCTGCCCAATCCAGCTTCAATCACTCCTACATATGTGTCTTATGAAGAGCAATCCCCAGTGAAGTGTCCATACACAGATATCCATCACAGTTTTTTTGTAGGGAACTCATCCTATGACATTATCACATCTTTATTACTTTAGCATGTATTTAAAACACTAAGCAGAAATTCCTCATTGTCAATCTGACTCTCACCTCCCCACGTCCTACTTTTCAAAGTGTAGGTCTTCCCCTATGTGCTGATTCTTGGAATTACCATAGGCTCCCTGTGCCATGCTTTCTTCTGGGATTTTGGAGAAGTGAGGTCTTTTCCCATTAGTTTCATCCACATGCAAAAAGCTGCTGAACTGTTTATCTTTTCCCTGGTTGTGAATGCTCATGAGATCTCCATTAAACCGTGTCTCAAACTTCCCAAAGTCAGCAGCCTCTCCTGTATTCATCCTCTTTTATTTCTTTGATCTGAAGCCCAGTTTAGGATTGTTTACTCCAGATCTTCCATTCTGGGCAATCTAGCCTAATAATAATTCTCAAGTTTCCTCTTTTACCCAATCTCCCACATTTTTGCTAAAAGTATCTATGCTCTATTTTGACCTCATGCAAGCAAAGCAACTCGGTGGTTTCAACCCTGGGAATACCTCTTAACACACATTTTTAGAGAATTATGTAGGACAAATACAAATTTAAACTGTGCCTTTATTAGCAAAGTCCCACATCAACTGATTTTAAAATATTTTAAAATGCTTTAGCTTCCTCAATTAAAATTGATCAACTATTTCTGAGTCAACCCTCAGACCATAATGACTTTTGAGGAAAAACCTAATTTGTAGATATTATAGAAATAAAACCAAGAAAATCACAAGCAGGCAGATGAGAGTTTATGAAGAAAACACATGCTTATTAATATAGTCTATTTATAACAGCACTGTGCTAGACACTGAAGGTCATAAAAAAGTGTACTTTATTGTTGTTGTTAGTAAACACTTAATAACTAGATGGGAAGGTGAAAAATAGCACATAAAATAAGATTTAATCATAGGATTTAACGATACCCAAGTAGAAGTGGATAAAACTTTAAGAATGTGAAAGCAGATTTATCAGTGAAAAATAATTTGTACTTATAAAAATGGCAGTATCAGAAGACTTTAGCATCGTGGAAACCAAATATTAAAATTTTCAATAGAAAGAAAGATAAGGACAGTACATTTAAGCAATATATATTTACTTTCTATCCCATGTCCTATCATGTTCAAGGAAGCAAAATTAGGCAGACACTTTGTCAGCAGCCATTTACAGTTCAGCATATCTGAGTTGCCCAAGCACGCATATTTTCTAAGAATTTTAGCCAATTTTGGTTTGGGTTTGAATTCTTCCTCAGGATACATTTCAAACCATAGAAAAAGCGCACAGTTCTTTGGCTTACCAGTAAGGCAACCTGGATTATACTTTGTGGGACTATTGGTTCTGTAGCCATGCTCAGCACAAAGGCTGCTGGCAGACACAGACACATTTCAAAAGCCATGCCAATGGCCACTATTGCAGGGGTAAGCCTTTCACTAGACCAACATCTCTGTTTTCAATTATGTAGATCTTATGATTTATTTACTTTTGGACATCCAATCCTGGAAAGATTGAATCTTTCATTAAAGATATCATACGGAGCAAACAGGCAGCTCCAAATTGCAAAACATTTCATGGGGCTGACAAAATGAAATTCTGAAAAAATATATCAAAACAATATTTGTTATTAAGTCATTTAATGACGTATAAAACAGTGACAGGAATACAACTTTAAGCCCTTTTATATTAATTTCCTTAAGAATTATTATTATTGCATAAGACTTATTTGAACCATAAGGCTCTTCTTGCGCTACATTCATTTGGCATTTATAATAATAGCTATAATTTAAGTTCCTATCTAACTTTAAATTATTTACATATTAATTTTCATTTTATCCTTAACTCCACGACTAAATACTGTTCGTATTTTATTGGTAAGGAGACTGAGGCTTAAAGATATTAAGTGTTTTTTTCTAAGGTCAAAAGTTAATAAGCATTGCAAGCATTTATTAAGTATCATGGGTTATTTAATGCTTTCAAAATTTTGTTTCCCTCCTTGTAGCTCTCATTCTATATCTCTTTCCTGATCAGCTCAGGAGTAGGCATGTGACTTGCTTTGGCCAATGAAACAATGTGTGTTCTCTTCTGAGCAGAAGCCACCTGTGCCACTGCCAAACAAAAGTACTAAGAGTCAGCAAATGACTGGTCATGCCTCTTTTCTCTTTACCACAATATCAGTAATGCCAAAGTTAGAGACAGTTTCTTTAGCCTGGAGTAGAACGGCAACATTTTGTAAGGGAGATGTAGTGTGGGTGAGAAATAAACTGCTGTGTGCCATGGATTCTTGAGAGTCACTTGTTGACACATTATATCCTGGCCTGGATTGATTTGCTTAATAGAATCAACAAATAGAAAGTCACTTTGATCTTTTTCAACACAGCTTTCCATGACTGATATATTAATTTCTCTGAATTGTTCAAGTATCACAGTTGATAACCCCAACTTGGTTAAAATCTTTTTGAAGACAAATATAATGTGCTATGTTTACATTTTCAAATTTCGACCCAAAAAATGCTCTACTTGAAGTATTTATGTAGTATCTGCTGTGAATTAATGAAATTACACTGACCAGGGAGATTATGCCACTGGGCCCCACAAGACACCTATTACCCAAGGACATTTTAAGACCAGTAGACAGAGCAGCTCTACCTAATACATAGAAACAGACAGAGGGAGGCAGCCAAAATGGGGAGACAAAGAAACATGTACCAAATGAAAGAATAGAACAAAGCTTCAGAAAGAGAATTAAACAAAATGGAGACAAGCAATCTACCAGATACAGAGTTCAAAACCCTGCTTTTAAGGATTCTTAATGAAATTAGGGAAAGAATAGATGAACTCAGAGAGAACTTTAACAAAGAGGTAACATAAATTGGAGCTACAAAATATAAAAAAGAACCAGTAAGAAATGAAGAACACAATAATGGCATTGTAGAATACATTAGAGGGATTTAACAGTAGATTAGATGAAGTAGAGGATCAAATTAGCGATTTAGAAAATTAAGGTAGTAGAAAACACCCACTCAGAGCAGCAAAAAGAAAATATAATTCAAAAAAAACACACAAAAAACTGAGGATGGTTTAAGAGGCCTCTGAAACAACATCAAGTGTACCAACATTTGCATCATAGGAGTACCAGAAGCAGAAGAGAAAGAGCAAGGAATTGAGAACCTATTTGAAGAAATAATGATGGAAAACTTCCCTAACCTGGTGAAGGAAATAGGCATACAAGCCCAGGAAGCACAGAGAGTCCCAAACAAGATGCACCCAAAGAGGCCCACACCAAGACATAGCATAATTAAAATGCCAAAGCTTAAACACAAGGAGAGAATCTATAAAGCAGCAAAAGAAAAGCAGTTAGTTACCTACAAAGGAGCTCCCATAAAACTGTCAGCTAATTTCTCAACAGAAACTTTGCAGGCCAGAAGGGATTGGAAGGAAATACTCAAAGTGATGAAAAGTTAGATCTACAACCAAGATTACTCTACCCAGCAAAGCTATCATGTGGAATTGAAGGACAGATAAAGAGCTTCACAGAGGAGAACAAGCAAAAGGAGTTCATCACCACCAAACCAGTATTATAAGAAATGTTAAAGGGACTTCTTTAAGAACAATAAAAAAGAAAAAAATTCAAAACATGAGTAATAAAATACATATCTATCATATGTATAAAATAAATACCTATCAACAATTACTTTAAATGTATATGGAGTAAATGCTCCAATAAAAAGACAGAATGGCTGAATGGAGAACAAAACAAGACCTATACATAGGCTTCCTACAAGTGACTTCAGATTGAAAGACACAGACAGACTGAAAATAAAGGGATGGAAAAAGTTATTTCACAAAAATGGAACAAAAAAAAAGCTGGGGTAGAAATACTTATATCAGACAAACTGGACTTTAAAACAAAGGCTAGAATAATAAACAAAGTAATCCCAATTCTGGTTATTTATCTGAAGAAACCCAAAACACTACTTCAAAGGGACATGTGCATTCATATGTTCACTGAAGCATTATTTACAATAGCCAATATATGGAGACAAGCTGGGTGTCCATCAATGGATGAATGGATAAAGAAGAGGTGGTACATATATGCAATGGACTATTACTCAGCCTTAAAAAAAAAAGACATCTTGCCATCTGCAACAACATACAACATGGATAGATCTAGAGGGTATTATACTAAGTGGAGTATGTCCTAGACAGAGAAAGACACATGCCATATGATTTCATTTATTTGTGGAATGTAAAGAGCACAATAAATGAACAAAACAGAACAAACCGATAGATACAGAGAACATTTTGAGGGTTGCCAGATTGTGGGTGTGGTTAGGGGTATGGGTTACCAAAGGGGAAGGGATTAAGAAGTACAAATTGATAGTTATAAAATAGTCACGGGTGTATAAAGTATAGCATAAGTAATACAGTTAATAATATTGCAGTAACTATGTATGGTGTCAGGTCGGTACTAAATTCATCAAGGTGATCACCTCGTAAGTTATATAAATGTCTAATCACTATGTTGTACACCAGAATCTAATACAATATTGTATGTCAACTGTAATAGAAGAAATTTTAAAAAATTAAAAATGGAAATAAAAAGTAGCCAAAGCCCTAACATTTTATGTTATTTTTTCCCCCTGAAAATCATTAATCCAAGTAAGTTGCTTCAAAATCCATTCCAGAATAATTTAACATTAGTTACTTTGGGAAACTCAACACATCATTAGTAAGTTATCTCTATGCTTGAATGTAATTTTTATTACAAAAGGAAGCTAGATACAAACTTGCAACTAGCAATTAGAGGACTAAGCTTTAACACATGTTATCAATATGTGAAAAAAGTAAAAAAAAATATATAACATAATACAATCCAAATTATATCACATGATTTGATATTTGAACTATTTATTTAATAGGAGAATGTTTAGAACTTGTGGTTTTAGAGTACTGTCATGCAGGGTGACATGCGGGTTCTCTGGTCCTGCTCCCCACATAAGAACGCAGGACATGGTGAGGCCAAAAAGGAACAGCCACGGAGCCATAGATAGGGGAGTCATACCACTATATTCTCGCTGGTGGCTGGGTTGGAGACACAGGAAGCAGGAGCCACACTATTCGCAACCTGCCATCCACTTCTCTGCCAACCAACCAACCTCACTTGCTAGCTGCAATCCGCTGTGCTCATTGCAATGCGCTCTTGCTAGCTCAGCCACCATTTTCTTGCTAGCCATTTTTTGCTAGCGTAGCCACGGCAGTTATATTAGTGGCCAATGGCTCACTGGTTACAGCTGACGGCCAATTAGCCATAGCTGATGGCCATCCAATCACAGTTGATGGCCATTTACTACCTGAGCCAGCACCTTTCCACATGAGGCCGAGAGCCTGGAAACTGCACTAATGACTCTGTCCCCGTACTCCACCCCTACAGGGTCTCGTCTCACAATCTACATGACAAGTGTCTTCTGCGAGGGGCCCTGTGCGAGGATGCTGGAGGTGAATTCAATATCCTGGACACAGCCAGGCTCTCTGGACACAGCCAGTGTTTCTCAGGGCACCACCAGTCCTTCTGGGCATAGCCAGACTTCCTGGGCTTCTTAGGGTACCACCAGTCTCCCGGGGCACAGCCAGGGCCTCTTAGGGCACTGCCACTCTCTCTGGGCACAGCCAGACTTCCTGGGCTCAGCCAGGGCTCTCAGGGCACTGCTACTCTCTCTGGGCCTCAGGGTACAGTGCTGGAACAACAGCGACTCACAATCAAGGTGCTTACATATTCTCAATGGTTGCTGATCAAGACACAGGAAGCAAACATCCACCGGTTCCACTACATGGTGGTATGTTCCCAAGCAAACAGTCAAGCGGTCCATCAAATCAGTGATGGACGGCAACTCCCCATAGTCAATAGTCATTCGCCAGGGCTGTGCATTAGCCTCACAATCTGTGCCCTCTCCACAGGGTGATGACTCCAAGTCCTCCCCAACCAGGGCGTGAGGGCCTCAGCAAGCAGTTCCCAGCTCGCAGGGCCTCAACGACCTTCGCTTTCTCCGGCCTATGCTAGTTGGAGAACCATCCACATCTTCCCACCCCTCCACGGGGGTCCAGCTCTCCAGCAGCTGCTCCTCCTGGTCTTCCTGAGACTGAGTGTTCATACGCACAAACTGCTCCACCGTCCTTCGGAGAGGTTTGGCCGGCACCATACCCTGCTCGCTGCGCCATGTGTCATGCAGGGCGTCAGGCGGAGCCTTTGGTCCTGCTCCCCACATAAGAATGCAGGACATGGTGAGGCCAAAAAGGAACAGCCACGGAGCCATAGATAGGGGAGTCATACCACTATATTCTCTCTGGCGGCTGGGTTGGAGACACAGGAAGCAGGAGCCACACTATTCGCAACCTGCCATCTACTTCTCTGCCAACCAACCAACCTCACTTGTTAGCTGCAAACTGCCGTGCTAACTGCAATGCGCTCTTGCTAGCTCAGCCACCATCTTCTTGCTAGCCCCCATTATCTGCTGGCATAGCCACGGCAGTTACATTAGTGGTCAATGGCTCACTGGTTAGAGCTGACAGCCAACTAGCCACGGCTGATGGCCATCCAATCACAGTTGATGGCCATTTACAACCTGAGCCAGCACCTTTCCACGTGAGGCTGAGAGCCTCGAAACTGCACTCCTGGCTCTCTCCCCACAAGTACCCATATAGAAACTCACTTATTCCATGTTGCAGTTTCACATCTATAGGAATAAAGGGTTATGACATTGTAATCAGAAGTTTCTCTCAAATTATCCACACTATTTCATATACACTGTGAAAAACTTAAACTAGAACAGTTGATGGTAAATGATTACAGGACTAACAGATGATTTCCGTTCTATGAAATTAACTGAATAAAAGATATTACATAAAGTTTGTTGTCAATAGTACTATATGTAGAGCTAAATTAGTAAGGGATCAAAAAAGAGTATCATTTATATGGATAAACTAATTTAGAAAAAGATTGTGTAGAACAAATTACCATTATGTAGCATTATGGAATGTGCACGAAAATTAAGAAAGAGAAACCCATTTAGTAAATTTGTTTTAATAAAATTTTGATATAAAAACAAACATAGACATAGTCATTGTATTTTGTTTTTAAAATTTGGAGTTCTTAAAAAACTTAAATATAGTTGGCCTGTCTGTCTGGAATATTGCGATAAATAAATAGAAATCCCATTTTTTTATCCAAAATTGCCTTCGCTCTAATTCATATTATTTGAAGTGTCAAATTATAAAGTCAAGAATATCTTATGAAAACATCTGAATAAATATGTACTTTAAAATGCATAGAATGTTTTCGTATGGTCACCTATATTGTACAGAAAGACTTCCATGTTTTGCAGTTACAACTCATTTAGGCAGAATAGAGATATTTAGATGTAAACCCAGCTTGCTAAATGTATAATTGATGATTTTTCCAACTATCTTTTGTATGAGACCCTATTTCTAAGAAACATTAAGTCATTATGAAATTTCTGCTCAATACTGTCTACTGTACTTTAGAACCACATTTCTGTAGTTTGCTAATAACATTTCTGTATTGTGCTGATTTGCAATTTTTGAAACCATATTTTTAACCCCAGTAGCTGGCATAATTTCTAGAGTAACTGCTTTATTCTGGGAAATCTGGCTGCGATGATTAGTGGTTTGACTGCAGTATTTCCATACAAGTAAGTTCCCACTGATGTGCTTGTGGTTTCACATATACCAAAAAATATTCTGCGATGAGTACTGGATGGAAAAGATTGTTCATCTCACAATATTTCTGGCCACATAGACATACCACAATCTGTATCAGTAATCTTGAAATCTTGGCAGTCATAAATATACATTATTCTTGCCAATACATATGCATTATTTGTATCATTTTCTTTTGATGTTTTAGCCATTACAAAATGAAAGATAATGAAATATGCCAGTAAAATGTTTCCAAATTTTTCATTGAATACCCAAGCTACTTTAATAATTGGCTTAGAACAAATTCAGAATCACATTTCTGGAAACTTCAGTTCCGAACATATATACGAATATATAGTATATAGATAAAAAAACAAAACAAAAAAACAACAACAACAAAAAAACTATGTTGGAATGGGAGCATAGTCAGAGTCAAGATACAGCCAGGGTACAGAAATTTCAATGGCCCCTTCAGAATATATGCAGTTAAGGCACATAAAAGGATCAGTGAAGGACAATAACTTGTTTTTGCTTGTAGTGTATACCCACCCAGGAGAACAGACTCTAGTCAGCACAAAAGGACCTCATCAGAGAAGCCTTTTTAACATAAAGCATCTGTTTTAAGTATTTAAAATGTGACTTCAGTTTTCCTCTTAAATACCATCACAGCTGACCTTTTGAAACAGCTGAAGTTTCTCTCTGCTTGAAATTGCTCATTCTCATGAAGAACAATAATCAATTAATGCATTTATTTTAATCTCGCTTGGCCTTTCTTGAGAGCAAGCACATTCCAAAATAGCTGTGTTCTTTAAATCCTAGTTACATTGCTCCATTTCACATCCTAAAAATGAATTTGCTATAGCAATTTTCCTGATAATTGTTAAAGAAAACTATGATTATCACATGCCAGTTAATATTAAATATTATGAGATAAAAACACTGTTGAACAGCATTTAACATATAAAATTCAAAATGATAAACATGGTCTTCCTTTTACTTTTCCATTTATTTTCTTTTGTTAGTTGTTAGACAATTTTCATGCATTGCTTTTTGGGACATTTTTGTCCAATTTTACTTTGACCTTCTAATTTTCAGTTGGGGAACAGTGTGGGAAACAATATGGTTTTGATGGAATCCCAAATTTTTATAAGAGTGTGTGTGTGTGTGTGTGTGTGTGTGTGTGTGTTCTAAGTAAACTCAGGTCATGTGACTCATGCTTTCCATGGTTTCATTGATTTTATGTCTACAAAATTACTAATTAATTTTATATGATCAGATAGACATTATGATTGATTGTTTTAAAAAGACAAACTGTTTGCTAAGAAGGAGGTACTGCTTTAGGGCTTTTCTTTGTAAAATATATTCTTAAGGTGCTAGGGATTTGATCAATTTGCATAACAGAAATAAATACTTGAGCCCCTTGTGGTTTTCAGAGACAGCTATTTTCTCTAGTTTCGGGTCTATGCTTAAGACGTAAGGAAGGGATACAGAGTGATGAAAAATGTAATTGTTGAGTTTGGAAGATTTAATAGGCATGCTGGGGCTTTTTATGTTTTCTGAATTTTCTTTTCTTTATAGGTACAGCGATAAGAAAAAAAATCACCAAAAATGCTATACAAAGGAGCATAACTCAACATATGTCAAATGTAAGTTTTATATGAATACATTTGAACAAAGTAGTCTAATATTGATATTCTTACATATGAAGCTTTGGTATAAAACCTAAACACATACGAGCAGGCTTCACTAAGTTTCAAAAATATAAGAAATTCTCCAGGAATCTAAATATTTTTCTCCATGTAAACATATTTAGGGACACGCGTGTTGTGATATTTGGACATAATATTATACATTTCAGCTTTTTTTTTTTTTTTTGCTGACATTTTCAACATTTAATGTTTACTTGGAAAGAGGAGTGCCTCTGAATTCCTTTGAGACATGCATTGTTTACCTTGAAGTTATCTTGATAACATGGCAAACAATTAATACTTTTGAAGAGAAGCAGAGTCCCCACTTCTCTAGTGTATGGTAAATATGCTCTGAAGTCTGTCTTTCAACGTGTCCCTAGGAGTGTGAAAGTCTGAGAAAGAAGAGAATATTAGAATCAGTTTTGCCTTGCACCCAACTTTTTTATGAAGGGACAGAATCTGAGATAATAAACAGACACAAAGCCTGGGGCAGCTCTGTGGAGTCTGCTATCCTCTTCCAGGACCACTGCCAGCTAGACGCACTATTTACCTAGGAGCCATTGATTCAATATTTATAACTAGTATATAAATAAAAGATTAAATATGTAGTTTCTATGACAATTTTTAAAATCTTTGGTTTATTTGGAGGCCTTTCTTCTCTTTTATGCCAAGAATAGCTAATGTTCATGAACTTCATGAACCTTATTACATGATTTTCCCAAAGTCAAAGATCAGACTAAAGCTGTATCCATAACATCAAAGTATGAAGTTTTAAATCTTAGTTCAGTGGTTCCCTTTAGATCAAACTCAGATGTTCTAAAGCAAATGTAGCTTATGTAAGTAATCTTTTAAAAAATTACTTAAACATTCAAATAAGGTATGGTTTAGAAATTTTCAAACTTAAGTGATTCTAAGAAAGTAATATTTGTTTTCTAACTCCCACTGATGGCAGGAAGTCCTGAAACAAGTGGCCAGCTTACCTTCAGGTATTTTCCTAAGTTCTTTTATGTAGAAAAGATGAAAGCTGTAGACATTGCCAAAAAACTAGGGGAAATTAAAGGGGAATCACTACAGAAACAGCTTTTTACATAATTGCATCATACTCTTACTCCCTAGCCTGAAATGGTCCAAATTGTCTGAAAAATGAACCAGTCGAATATCTGGTTTGACACAGCCAGTTTGCCAAGTGTGGGTTAGTTTACTATCCCCTTACTATCTCTTCCCTAATTTGCCTAGTACAAGTTACGTTTTTTTCCCCCCAATTACAGCAGATGCCAAGAATAAAACAAATGAAGAATTAAATAGCTAAATTAAGTGTGTGAATAAGTAGTATATGCTGACTTTTTGCCAAAATCACTCTGCATATAGGCCTTATATATTCTTAGCTATTTAATACCAATTATTTAATGAGATTGATAGTAAACAACTAATTTTAAAAAGTATATTAAAAAGCAAAATAAGACAAAGCAGTGGAAAATAAGAAATTTTAAATTAGTCCCAGAGTTACATTAATTTTTTTCAACTATTAGTAGACTTAGTTATAAAGTTCTTTTATTTTTTTCTTTCAGAACGTAGCCAAGACACAAACATCTTTCTTTGCTTTCTTTGCAGGAAAGAACCAGTATCTGGATTATTTCCAGGCCATCCAGACAGCTATTTCAACTGGAACAAGTGACCTTTGGAACAGACTAGAACATAGCAGCCTGGCCAGACAGAGGGGAGGGAATAGTCAACTGGGAAGGAGCCCAACATGTTCTTGTAAAATGTCATTTGAAGTAAGAGGACAATAAAAAGTTAAGGACAAATACATGAACTTAAAAACATTTAAAACCAATGTAAACTGTGTGACCACAATATGGGATTCAAGGAGATACAGTTTGGGTCTTTAGCTATCCTCCTTTAACACACATGCTCAACAAACAGAGTTCTCCACCCCTTTGAGTACAGGAAATGTCCCTTAATTATACAACATTCATCTTCGAATCTCACAGCCTCATTAAAACTCAATAATCATTTGCTTTTCTTCCCTCAGTTGGGCCAGATTTCCTCAGTCTATGATTCTATGGTGGTCAGTAGATGTTTTTAGGAGAAGTCAAGATCTTTATTTAGAAAATTATTGCTATGGTAAGATAAAAGTTAAAATAATGGTAAAGATTTCATCAGAGAGGACAAAGTGGTTATCTTCTAACACTTACTGGGAAAGTATGTTGTTCTTTCTTTCACAGGGAACATAAGAAGTTTTAGTTCACATCATTAACAAGAAGTATGCTAAGAAATCATTTAACCTTTTACTACATGCTTATGGATAAAGTGTTTTGTTTGGCACCAAAGAGGATACAAAAATGTCAAGATAGTCCTTCCCTCAAGACAGATAATAAATATAAAAGTTTTTAAAAAAACACATTAAAAGTACTTTAAAAGATGTCTACAAGACAGCATTTTATGGATTTTTGCAAAATACATTAATAATGATAAGTTCATAAAATATAATTTACCCAGAAAATGCTATGGGATTTCCAGTGTGTACTGGGGAATCCTTTTAAGAAGATAACTCATACAGCTTCTAGCCAGCTTCCCTTCAATGAAAGCAACAGCATTTAAAAGCCTAAATGCGAGGGAGACCGAAGACGGCAGATAAACACTGTGCCTGCTTCCTTCCATGAACACATTAAAATTGCAACTAAATTATAGAACAACCAACCTGGAGAACCATCTGAAGTCTAGCTGAACAGAAGTTTTATAACTAAGGAAATAAAAAAGAAGCTATATCAAGACTGGTAGGAGGGAAAGGGAGGCAAAACAGGTGGGCCCCAAACCTCTGTATGGCGCTTGAGAATCAGGAGGGATATCTCAGGCATGGAGTTTCCGCCACAGAGGAGTAGGGAACTCAGCGCCACACTGGCCTCCCCAGCCTGCAGTACTGGTGCTGAGATGAAGAGCCCCCACAACATCTGACTATGAAAAACAATGCAGATTCCAACCAACCAGGTGAAATGGAAGGTAGGGAGAAAACCAGACATACCCTCAAAAGGCCTGTGCACAGATTCACTCGCTCGCAGGTACTCACCCTCGGCTCCAGAGAAGGGACTGTGACTCAGGGAGTGTCAGAGGCATGCGGCGGGACAGACTGAGATCTGTGGCTTTCAGGCAAGGGCCAGAAAATGGTCAGCAATCCCATGCAGCCCGCAGGTGGACGCCATCTTTCCTGTGTTAAGCCCACCCCCACACGACCAAATCTGAATCTGATTGGCCTGGTGAGCTCCACTGTTCTGCCCTGCTGATTCACTGGGATCCTGCCCTACTGAACTTCCCCAACGCTGGAGGAACTTTCTCTGTGAACAGCCAGCTCTGCCCACATTGCATTCTTTCTTGGAAAACTATCAGAGGCTACAGGCTCCAAGTGGGCAGCGACTGGCCTTGGTGTGCTCTAAGACTTACAAGACCTGGCAATTAAGTTCACGAACTCATCCTAGAGGAAGTACTGCATATCTCATTGCTGAATATCACTATGGTCAACTTTTTAGTACTCCCCTTGGGAAGCTATGCACTGACTCCAGCACCTAGTCCACCCTTCAAAGCAATTTTGGAACTCTTTTTCTGAAATGGCCATCAGAGCTGTTGTCATATTACCCTTGATATCCTTAATGTCATCAAAATGTCTTCCTTTCAATATTTCCTTTATCTTTGGAAAAAGAAAGAAGTCATTGGGGGCCAGATCAGGTGAGTAGGAAGGGTTTCCAATACAGTTATTTGTTTACTGGCTAAAAACAACCTCACAGACAGTGCCGTATGAGCTGATGTATTGTCGTGATGCAAGAGTCATGAATTGTTGGCAAAAAATTCAGGTCATTTTCATCTAATTATTCATGCAGCTTTTTTAGCACTTCCAAATAGTAAACTTGGTTAACTGTCGGTGCAAATTCATAATGAATAATCCCTCTGATATAAAAAAAGATTTGCAACATCATTGCAACAAGTTTGCCAACTTAAGTGTCAGACCTCGTTTGCTGAGTAGCTCCAGGATCAGTTCTGGCACCAAACCAGAATCTATATTAACCAGATGACCACAACACTTCCCACTGTAATGTCTCCCTGAGAACCTGCCTCACCCACTAGCATACCATATGAGGCTTTATCAGTGGCTGAACCTTAAGGGAGCTGGCAGGTAGCAGCAGGCATTAGAGTGTCCTGGCTTTTTGTGGAGCTACCCCTGGCCCGGTACTGGTGGCAGCCATTTTTGGTTCACAGTGTATCCTCTCCGACATGCTCCCAACTTTAGTACAGGCAGTGAACAACCACAGATCACTTTGTAGCTCCTACCAGGTAGTCCCTGGCTGATCACAGGTAGTGGGTGACCTGGGACAGTACCGAGAACAAGAGGAGCCAGAAGTTTGGCTTTAGGCCACAGCACAGCACCACCCAGTTAGCCCCACAAGTGGCATACACAAAGGACAATCTCAACAGGCACAAGAGCCTGCTGGAGTGAATCCCACTCAGTGGGGTAAGCCATCTGCACAGCAGCCCATAAGCTGTGGATGTGGCCAAATCCCACAGCCAATCAGCCTAAGGGTCAATCCCACCCATTGTTGTGCCAATAGTAATTAAGGCTCAACTATAACGGAAGGGCATACACAACCCACACAAGGGACACTCCTGGAGAATAGGAACAGATCACCAGGGAGACTGTATCAGGGCCCCACAGGGCACCAACTACATAAGACTACCTGGCCAAGACTGGGAGACATAGAAGATCTACCTAGTACATAGAAATAAACAAACATAGAAGATCTACCTAGTACACAGAAACTAAAGATCTACCTAGTACATAGAGGCAACCAAAATGAGGAAACAAAGAAATATGTCCCAAATGAAAAAAATAGGAGAAAAATCCAGAAAAAGAACTAAACAAAATGGAGGCAAGCAATCTACCAGATACAGAGTTCAAAACAATGATTATAAGGATGCTCAAGGAACTTAGTGAGAACTTCAACAAAGAGATAACAAGCATAAAAATAGACATAGAAACCATAAAAAAGAACCAGTCAGGAGTGAAGGATACAATAACAGAATTGAAGAATGTACTACAAGTAATCACCAGCAGACTAGATGAAGCAGAGATTCGAATCAGCAATTTGGAATACAAGGTAGAAGAATAAAACCATTAGAACAATGAAAAGACAAAAGAATCCAAAAAAAATGAGGATAGTTTAAGAAATCTCTGGGGCAACTTCAGGTATAACAACATTTGCATTATAGGAGTATCAGAAGGAGAGGAGAAAAAGCAAGGGAATGAGAACGTCTTTGAAGAAATAATGACTGAAAAGTTTCCTAACCTAGCAAAGGAAATAGACATACAAGTCCAGGAATCACAGAGAGTCCTAAACAAGATGAATCCAAATAGGCCCACGCCAAGACACATTAGAATTAAAAAGGCAAGGGTTAATGACAAAGAGAGAATCCTAAAAGCAGCAAGAGAAAGGCAACTAGTAACTTATAAGGGAACTCCCAGAGACTGTAAGCTGATTTCTTAACAGAAACTTTGCAGGCCAGAAGGGACTGTCACAAAATATTCAATGTGATGTAAAGCAAGGACCTACAACCAAGATTACTCTATCCAGTAAGGCTATCATTTAAAACTGAAGGACAGATGAAAAACCTCCTAGACAAGAAAGAGTTAAGGACTTCATCACGACCAAACCTGATTTACAACGAATGTTAGAGGGACAAAAAAAGGTTAAAATTATGAATAATACAATGGCAATGACTGCATATCAATCAACAATTTCTTTCAATGTAAATGAACTAAATGCTCCAATCGAAAGCCACAGAGTGACTGAATAAATAAGAAAACAAGACCCTTACATATATTGCCTACAAGAGACTCACTTCAGATTGAAAGACACACAGATGGGAAGTAAAGGGATGAAAAATGATATTTCAGGATAATATAAATGAGAAAAACAAAAAAAAGCTGGTGTAGCAATACTTACACTGACAAAATAGACTTTAAACAAAAGTTATAACAAGAGACCCAGTAACATCACTTCTATTTATTCGAAGAAACCCAAAACGCTACTTTGGGGGGATGCGTGCATCCATGTGTTCATTGCAGCATTGTTTACAATGGCCAAGATGGGGAGGCAGCCTGGGTGTCTGTTGATGGAAGAATAGCTAAAGAGGAGGTGGTGCATGTACACAATAGAATACGCATGGCCATGGAAGGGAATGGGTTCTTGCCATCTGGCAGCGCTATGAATGGATCTGGAAGGTATTGTGCTGAGTGGAGTATGTCAGATAGAGAAAGACAGATGCAATGTAATTTGGCTTGTATGAGGAATCTAAATAACAAAATAAACAAACAAAAACCAGAAGGAAACTTATAGATACAGAAAATATTTCAATGGTTGCCAGATAAGAAGGGTATTGAGGGGTGGGTAAAAAAAGGAGAAGGGATTATGAAGTACCGATTGGTTGTTAAACACTAGTCCTGGGGATGTAGGGTATAGCATAAGGAATATAGTCAATAATAATGTAATAACTATGTATGCTGTCACATGAGTCCTAGATTTATCAGGGCGAGAGATAGGGGGTTGGGTGGCATGGTAAAAAAAGGTGAAGTACAAATTGATAGCTGCAAAATAGTCATGAGTATGTAAAGTATAACATAGGGAATATAGTCAATGATATGGTAATAACTGTATTGTGCTGGGTGGGTACTGGATTAGTCAGGGGGATCAATTCTTAAATTATATAAATATCTAACCACTATGCTATACAACTGAAAGTAATATAAAATAATATTGAACGTAAAAATAAAAATGTAACATCATCATGTTCTATGATGTTATATCAATAAATAATGTTTAAAAATTTAAAAAATAGAAAAATAAATAAATAAAAGCCTTACTGCATGTTCTAAAGTACCTATAGATAGAGTTGCTTGCAAACCAGAAATGCTTGGCTCAATTAATTTTGAGTGTGCATTGAATAAATGCCAAAAATGTAGCTAAGATAAATAAGGTAAGATAAATTTTTGAAAATTTTTAGTTATACAGTTATGGTGGTAACTGACACAAAAATCCAATGTTAGTGATACAGAAATAAATTCAGCTACTTTAATTTCTCATGTGAGAAAAATTTAAAATAAGCCTTTAACCTCAATCCCTTCTTAAGTATGCAAGCTTTTTATATTATTTAATTATGATTTTGAAGTAGTGTGCCATAGAATCCATGCACTAGAATGAAAACAAATGAATCCGAGAAAGGTACAGTGTTTTGGTATTTAAATAATAGCCATATTTCATAAAAACTCACTTGAAAGCAAGAAAGTAGAAAACCATAAATTATTTTAGGAGGTAGTCTCCACAATAGAGTAAGGGAATCCTACTTTTGATGAATTCTAGAGAAAATATGTTTTATGGGAGAGATTTCCATAAGTGGGTTACAGTTGGACCTTAACAACATGAGATCAAGACATGGAAAAAGTGTGTAAGAATTAAGGTTTGCATCAAATTTATGAGATGCACGTTGAAGGGGGCAGTTCTTGAGGAATTTGTCTGAGGTCATCTAGGAAGGAGAGGAACGTAAGTTAGGCCCTTTCTGCATGACACTCGGGGGTCTGAGAGCAATAACAGCCATGCCCATCTCAACAATGTGTTAGTGGCCTATGAAGGCTACAGTTTAGGTGGAATCTGAGATTTAGTTGTCAAAATTGAGTCCAAGATTACCAAGTAATTTACCAGAGGTTGAAACCCAAAATCATGAATATATTTGAATTTAGAAATACATAAGGAAACACTGAACAGAAAAATATTAACAGCCAGTTTTTGAGTATGTTAAGTAACATCTAAAAGAGAAACAAAAGTCAGTATTTAGAAATGCAACAACATGAAATTTATCAGAAACTGTATTACCATAATGTGATTAAAATTTTTGAAAAAAATTCAAATCCAAAACACAAGAAACAAGAAGAGATGAAGAAAATTATTGTCATTGGCTTGTTCTGATAAGCTTCACACTGGCTAAGTAACATTGTGGACACTAGCCAGTGCTAGGTAACCAAATTTAAAATGTTCTTGGGGAAATATTTGGCTCATGGAGTATTTTAATATGTATTGGTTTTGATTTATTAATTCATTTATTTTCCTTTCTGACAATAAACTAATTGAAGACAGGAATCCTGTCAACTTCAGTTTAACAATGTCTGTTAGCAAACTTACTAGACGTTTTCTTATCCACATAATACATGCTATTCACATAGAGTAATAAATAAATTTTATTGAATAGAGGGATGAATTATTCATTGGTTGGCAAAGACAGTGAGTGTGAGTCCAGTGTATCTTTAAAAATAGTTAACATTGTGTTTTGAATAGGTTCAAAACTTCATGGTATTTGAATTAGCCACAACTCAAATCCTATTATGGTCTACCTTTTAAAGACTATCAGCCAAAACACACTTTGTATTATTACTAGGCTGAAAAAGCTTTCAATTTAGAAAAACATGTATTTACATAATTCACTTATTGCACCAGATGCTTCTGGTGAAAGGAACCAAACTATGACTTCTCTCACCAGCAGGATCAAGTCCATTGTTTTCACAACTGAATGGTATTTGCTCATAAGACTGAAATGTGTGTGGGCTGTAAGAAACAAAGTTAAAGCCCTTTCTTTCTTTTTCTCTTTCCCTCTCTCTTTCTTTCTTTTGGCTGCAATTTATGACCAGAAAAGTCTGGCATGTAATTAGCTTCAGAACATGTCTAAATTAATTAAAGACTGTTTAATGAGTAAATTATACAATTTATTTAAAATCATTTATTCTCAGCAAAATCAAACATATCATTGAGTTTACATAGAAATACAATTTTCAACTGGATCTTCGTAAAAATGCACTGGTGAAATAAATGTTCATAATTATGTACTATGTAATCATGCCAGTAGCAGAATTGATTACCATTAAAAATTGGTAAAGTAACATGTGCAAATACCATCTTAGTACTCTATTGTGTTACCATTGATAATAAATGGTCACTAAGTATATGCCTATTACATAAAGCTTTTCAAAGTACAATAAAAATACAAATTCTATCTGTTAAAAAAAAGCCATTGATATGGCTTCTAAACATCCTCATTATACAAATTCCAAAATACTATATGACAAACAGAATTATAAAGACTCTTTTTTATGAAACATATACTACCATCTAATTAAGGTACAACTTAGCAGATAACAGAAAACAAACAAAAAGGCTTATATATACCATAGTACATTATGGAGATACATACAAATATAATATTGCATAAGCTATTTAATTTCATTTCCTAGTGAAAATGTACCTTTAGCAGTTGAAGAAAAATTCCCATGAGTAAAAGAAAAGAAAAAAAAATCTATTTTTGAGACCTATCCCCAATCTAAACTGACATTCATTATTTTTTTTAAATGTGATGAACCAAATTATAAATTTTGACCATATATATTTGTTGCGCTCAGTAAAAATTATTGTTAAAGACTAAAGAGAGCAACAACTTGACTTTTGTCAAAAATGAGATTCTAACTTCAGCAACAACAAATATTAAATTTATTAAATAATATTGATGATTCATAAAGAATAGTATGTATACATTTTAAAGTAGCAAAACCAATGGGGCATCACAATATTTTGAGAAAAAAATATATTTGGTAATGTAAATGTGGGTAACAGACATTGCAATTATAGACAGCATATATTCCAAATGCTTTTCTTTTAAAGAAAACATCAGATTAGATGTTGTACGTTTAGTAATGTAACTTATCTCATTAGAAATTAAACTTTGTGTTTTGTAAATAGCAAATTTTCATTTTTCCCCACAATATTTACTTATGAAATAAATACAATATTTAGAGTATAACTGATAATAACTAACATTATTACCATGCATTTACTAATACTCTAAATACATTTGGTTTAATTATTATTAAAATTTATATTTTTGTTATTTCACCTGCTAAAAATGACCTGGCGGCATTATAGTCAAAGTTTACATTTTCCCAATGATATGAGACAGATTTCATACATAAAATGACATCTGTCCAATGAATAATAAATGTTTATTAGCTTGAATATAGTATTTAGTTTGGCATTGGTATATCTCTTTAGGACTTTGAAAGGTATCATTAAGGTATGGTTTTTGGGAAATCAAAACTAAACTAGCAGCCTGGAGTATGAACACAAATTTCAAGAAGCTAACTATTTAGACACAAGGCAGATATTTGGATAATTTGTCTTTCGATTACAAATTCTTCTACAAAATAACTAGAAAGGAACAGAAAAGTATGCTTTACACTGAGTGGTTTTTAAAAGAAGATGTTACAGAGCAACAGTGAATGAGGAAATTTTACTAAAAGAATTTTCAGATACTGAAGATATTAAAAATATATATTGGCACATGTATAATACCTGTCAAAGTAATAATGAATGATATATATGTAGATAAAATAAATTTAACACGAATAAGGACTGTTCTTGACATCAGCACCTGCTGTCTAATGGGTCGAGACAAAATACTGTGCCTTCAAGAGTTAGTCCCATTTTGAACCCCTCCTGTAAAACAGAGTAAAATCATTAAAATAGGAAATGCTCATGACCAAAAAGGAAAAAAAAAAAATCAGTAAATTGAAGAGACTATGAACAGAGGTTGAAATATTCATGCTTTGATCGACTAAAAAATAATTAAACGTCAAATGTTGGCTTGTCAAATATATGTGTACACCCCAGGAAGATCTTTATATCCATTAACATTTTAAATGTTTTAAATATATGTGAGGTGAGCATGAATGAGAGACAAAATAAAACAGAAATATATGGAAGTAGGTAGTTTTAAGATATAAACGTTTCTTTTTCAGTAGTCTGTCATTCTTAAATCCCTCTGTTGGCTTTAAAGATCACTATTTGTTTAAATATCAATAATATTTAAATACAAGTGAGATAACTCAACTTGATGAACAGCTGAAGATAGCCTACTAGTTTTCATCTTTTCTTCCCGGTTACCACTGTCCAGAGCTTGGTAAAATACATTGAGTAAATGCAAAGCTATATACTACATGGAACACAGAACTGCAGAGCCCTTTGCTATGGAGAAAGCTTCCTTTACTAGTCCTGCAGTGGCTTGTAGCTGCAAGCTGTTGCTTTGAATGCCATTCCAACTAGTATATTTTAGATGTTTTTGGAAACTAAGTTGCCTTTGATTTATTGAGAACAAGTACACAACAGCTGTGAAAGATTGTTTTTATTTTTTTACCCCTAAGATTTTGAGTTAAAAGTTAGTGTGTGTGTGGGGGGGGGAAGTTTACCCTTCTCTACTCCAAGTTCTCTTCTTTTTTTTCATAAGGTAGGTAATTGAACTATGGGCTATCTTCAGTCTTAACACCTCCCTCCATCCCCACATTTGCTTTTAAATCTTTGCACACTGGTCCATAAAGAAGAGATGAAAAGCAAAGACACTGATGAATGGAATTGAATGGGAGGCCACGTTTGAGGTTTGAGGTTTCCTTGTAGAATTAGTGCGGCCGTGTCTCGCTCTCTCTCTCTCTCTCTCTCTCTCTCTCTCCCTCTCTCTCTCTCTCTCATTCTGGACAGATAAATATACATCTATAGATAAATATATAATCTATCATCTGTCTATCTATCTATCTATCTATCTATCTATCTATCTATCTATCTATCTATCTATCTATCTCCTTAACTATCTCTACCTTTCTTTATAACGGAACTGAAATTTTGTTTAGGGAATAATCTGTAGTTTGGGGTGGCCATTTGACACATTTTTGGCAAATGAAATGTAGACAGCAGCCTATTCCCAAGGAAAAGAAAATGTTTCTCAAAAATAAGGCTCCTGTCCCGTCTGCTTTGTGTGTTTTATTTAATGGGACTATCTATTTGTGTGTTAGCCAACTGCGTATCATTTGCATTTTCCCAAATTACTTTCATTTAGAAGAAGTATCTAAATGTATATATGTTATTACAAACCCAGTGTAAATATTATGCAGAGGAAGAAGGTTGTTATAAAACTGCAAGCCACACCTTATTCTCTAGTAATGTTCAGAGACTAGTCTTCATTTTGTTTATAGCAAAGAGACTATATAGCAATGCCATCATTGTAAAGATTTTTCAAGATTTCTTCCAAGTATTTGGAATACAAATTACATTTGGTTGAGTAAAAGTCTGAGTACTTACTGTTATTTTTTAAGACTGTTCTTATCACAAGAATATTTTTTGCTATATTTATGCTTATTTTTAAAATAGATGCCAAATACTTAGACAAGTCTATAACTGAAGCTGAAAATATTGTAAACAAACTGTTTTTTAAACATTTTATTTGAATATATGAGGATCTTTTTATTATGTCATCTAGTGATATATTAGAAGGATAGACCGATAGGTAGATAGGTAGATAGATAGATAGATAGATAGATAGATAGATAGATAGATAGATAGATAGATACACTGACAGATTTGATAGCTAGGATATATATTACCTTTGGAAAGGTTTGATACCATACATTTTGCCATACATATTTCACATTTTGACAGTTCATTCGAAGTTAAACCAGTGTCACTTCAATGACCCTAAAAATACTATTTATCAATGTATTACCAGTATTTAGAAGGCTGTATAGCAATCAAAGTAACATAGTGTTCTATCACTATTTCAATAAAAAAAAAAAGTTTGTGTATCACTTACAAGATTATCTCCAGGGTGACTTTATAATGATCTTTTTGGAATCCCTTGAGATTAATTTAATTATCCCAATTAAAGATACATTGTTTCTGGCCCCTTGGTTTTTTCCTCCTAAGATAAAATTTTCCATATTTTTCTGATCTTCCCTCCTAGGTTCCATTTTATAAATTGTGATTAATGGGCTCTGAATCCACCTAGGATTTTCATATCCCCTAGTTATTCAAACTTTTGAATAAAAATGAGGCTTTAATTTATGTAGTGATGGAAATTGTCATAAACTAAAATCACACAAAAATGATTTTATTATTAATATATTATTATTGTTTTTTGTATGAAATATTTTGGCCAATTACGTTTTCTTATTTTGAAATAGGGAGAAAAGCATATCAAAAAAGGAAAAACAACTCATATGTAAAAATTGTGAACATGTTGAGCTAGGTCCTTTAAGTCGTCTTCTTTTTTCTACGTATACATTTTTAAAACAGCTTGATAATATAAAGAACACTATATTATATAGAACTTTCTATTTAATGTATTACATATATTATATATAATTTTCTATATTTAATCATAGCAGAAGAAACTCTACATTATTTTGAATTCCCTTAAAATTAATTTAGTAACTATATAATATTCTAATTTTTAATATGATTTGTTTCCAGCATTTTGCAATTACTTTTAAGGTTGACTGGATTTTTTAATAGAGATTTTTCACATTTATAATTATTTTCTGTTCAGCATAGATTGTATTAATTTTTGATGAAAAATAGAAATATAAGTATTAATAATAGATTACACTCCAAAGAAATGCTATGAACTGACCCCTCAGCATTTTATAATGAAATATAGCTGAGCATTTCTACTTAAAATATATGTTCCAAAGATAGTTCTGTGATCATCAGGAATGATTTAAAGTGCTTGTTTTGTCACACTTGCATTAGTATTGATTATTAGTAAGAAAATATTTGTAATTTGGTAGATCAAAAACATTTATAGTTCTTTACTTAATTTGCATGTTTTCTCTGATTAGACTGAACATATCTATATGTATATTAACCACTTGTGGTCTTTTGTGAACTACTGTTTTGTATTTTAATTTATCTGTTGATTGTTGTTTCCTAATCATTTGTCTACTTACTTTAATAATATATATGAGATATATTTATATATTTTTAAAGAAAAAATTAAAAAGAACTTTATAAGTTCTTCCATAGAAGACTATATGCCCATATAAAATATGCCCTTATAAAATTTTTGCTCCAAGTAAAAAGTCTGATAACATTCACTTACATTTCAAATATTTTAAACTACCTAATACTTCTTAAATTTATTTGAATATTTGCTGTAACTTTGAGCTGTACATTGATCTTCTCCAAAATTATTAGCCAGTTGACTTAACACCACTTAATACATAATTCTTTCACCATTCATGACTTACCATGCTTCTTTTTTAATTATTAAATTATCATAACTTACAAGGTATACTTCTGGGCTATCAATACTATTACACTGATTTGCCTGTTGGTTACATGTACCCAGAAGTTTTAAATTATGTAAAATGAAAAAACTAAATTATTGATTTCAAATAAATATCTGATTTTATAGCATTTTATAATGAAATATAGCTGAGCATTTCTACTTAAAATATATGTTCCAAAGATAGTTCTGTGATTTCCTCTGTAAATTAAAAAGGAAAACCAAATATCTCACTACGCTTATTAACTCAATATGGTTTATATTACCCATTATAATGTATAACGTTTTTACATTCTATGCAACATTAAAAATAGTAGCTAAATGTGTGCATTAGATTAATTAGGCCAACAAGATTAATAACAAAAGTCATCATAGACTTTAGGTGAAAATATTATTTTACTTAAGTAACCTTGCAAATAAATCCTGGACTCAAAGAAACAGACAAGTAATGAAGTAGACTATGCAACAGTGACTGTCATTGAAAAAATAACTTTAAAATATGGGTTATAAAATCTCTTTAAACACAACTAATAAGTCATAGACGAATCCATATGAAACTGCTGTTTGAATATTTATTCAAGCATGCAAATATTAAGGTTTTAGCTTTAAGAAGTTGTAAGTTGTTTAAAATTATTATGAAAACAATATACCAACCATCTCTGGCGCTACCCACCATGAAAGCAGAAAAGAATGAAAGAGACATTAAGAAAATATTAGAAATGGCAAAAACTAAAATAAAAGCAAAAATACAGCCTAACATTATTTGACTAATACATCACTAAATCATTCCAATACAGTGTTTCTCAAAGTGGGTACCTACAAAAATCTAAAGATGTAGACTTATTCTTTAAAAATCTATAGAAAAATTTATAAATTTGTGAAAATCTGTAACACATTAATAGAAAAATACTCTACGATTTGTATAACATTGGAAAACAAACACTACCACATCAGTGCATGTATTTGTATTTGTCCTTACAAAAGCATTAGTCCCAAGTAGTATAAACCTAATTGGTAAAACTAATAAAAAAAAGAAAGCAATTGATTTCATATGCAAGAAATAAAGCTTTCCTGCTAAATTATCACACACTATTTTAGTGCAAGTTTCATAGTATTTGAAATATAGCAGAGATGGAGAAACTACGTTATGAAACAGAATACATGCTGAAATCAACAGAAGTTTGTTATTGGTGGTTTTAGTCTCAGCCAAATAACATCATCCATCCTGTTATATTAAAATTCTGAATTTGAATTTATTAGGTGTTATGATTTTGCTTTTATTTAATTTGTTATTTTTTGAATTAATATTTGTATAAGATCTTCAAGGATAATTTGTTTATAATTTGTTGTACATATTTAAGAAGTGTTATAACAATTTAGATCAATATTGAAGATTTAAAATAATTTTTCATATGAATCACTCAATTGGAGAAATATTATTTTAACATATTCTTTAAAAACCTCAAGGCATATGTTAAATAATCCAACTTTTAAAGTGCAGGCTTTATTATATCTAGAACAATAAGAAAAATCACATTATACCTAGAAAATAAGACTGCTTCATAGCTGCAGTCCAAAATGAGCAGAAGGGTATTGATATTATCTTTCTAGGAAGGAGTGCTTTACTATTGTTAGAAGGTCCGAATACAACCATTATTATTAGTTTTTTTTCCTGGTAAATGAAGCATAGAAAGTATTAACCCAGGCCTAATAAATAGAAATGACTCCTCTCTCTACCTCTTCTCAATCAGCTGTATATAAATTGTCTCTGCCTGCATTCTACTATATGTAGTCTTTGATAAAAACTAGGCTATAATAACTTCACCAAAATCTAAAGGGGAACTATAAACAGAAGACTTTATTCTAGAGTTTGTAAGACTACTTTTTAATTGCTCATTCTATAAAGCTCTTAAAACCAGTATTTTCAAACGTCCAGAACAATTCAGAATTGAAAAATAAAAAGGAGAGAAAGAAATGAAAATCCAACTGAACCAAATTCCTAAAGAACTTGTCACTGGGTGACAAGCTCTAGTTATGAACTATAGCCACAATGCTTCTTTTAAGAGAGACTGATTTTAGTCTTACAAAGATTTTCCTTCATCTACTCATTCATAATTTTGAAGTTCATAATTGTTAAGATTCAGCTCAAATCTTATAAACCTAGTGTAATGACATTTTAATTCTTGGATTTCAAAATAATGAGCATTAGAATCTATGCAATTTTATATTTTAAAAAAAAGGAACCACCTATTGCCATTGTACATTGTACCATTAAGAACAAAACAAAACCTTATATTTAGCATATGCATGAGTATTTTTAGTACTAAATGTATATTATTATTTTAAAATAATTATTTTAAGTAACTTTTAATAGTGAGAATAACTCAAAGAAAGGGTAGTTTGGGTTTAACATCCTATATTAAAAAGAAAAAAACATTTATGGGCCAATCTGATAGTTACCTGCATTTCATCTAATTTTGATTGAATATCTGGAGGGAAATCCCCTGCTCCACAGTTAAATGGGTCAAAAGGTTCTGCTCCAAACAGGTCCCGTTCTAAATGGAAGAAAATAATTTAGCAAATAAAAAATAAGTGAATGAAAAATAAATGAACAGAATAAATTTAAGATTTCATTTAAATAAAAAGTCCTATTACTAAAACCCACTGGATTAGAGTTTAATACTATTTGACAATTAAAATTGAGTTGAACAATTTGTCCTTAAATTTTTAGTATAGATATAGTATAGGTAATACAGAGATAACAAGGACTCCATGTCTATCTATCTTATCTATCTATCTATCTATCTATCTATCTATCTATCTATCTATCTATCTATCAATCTATCTATCTATCTATTGATATATTGCTGCATTTCCTAAACTTTGGTACTCAGGATAGGTAAACATTAAAAAATGTAGCAAGATATCATTTCAGTTTCTTATTAATAAATCCCATAAAACCATTTGATCACCTGCCTAGATTTTCCAAAGGTATTTCAAACTCATCAATGTCTAAAAGAGAACTCATTGTCATATTTTGGCATGTATAATGCACTCTCATGTATAATGTGCATCCACCTTTTTGGCCCTAACTTTCAGGTAAAAAAAATCTTTTGTTTTAATTTTTTAAATTCAAATTTCTATTTGTTTACATTTAGGTATTTGTTTTTTGTATTATAAAGGAATTTTAGCATTTATTTTTTAACATATTATGATACAAAAAATTTTATGTAACAAATAATTACAAAACACAAGAAAAGATACAAGGTACAAGAAATTTTATGTACCGGTAACAAATTAACGATATTTAAGCATCATAGAAGGCCAAGAACACTTCCTTGTTGCAAGTTCATCGTAAGTTCAACAAAATCGATGATCATATTCCAGGGTATTATTTTGCATACGGATATTGTTATTGATTTCTAGAGTTACATGTTTAATTCACAAGCATAAACAAAAGAAGTAAAAACATTTATATAGATACGGAATTAGTACTACCCATATGTAATGTGAATCCTTAATTTTCTTTCACAAATTTGGACAAAAAAGTGCACATTGTACTCGGCAAAATACAGTACTTTTCCCTTCTCTGTCTCTAGTTTCCCATTAATGACATTTGGTCTAAAATCCTGAATAATAATTTATTTTGAACTCTCAGTCATCATCCTAATAGATTATTCTTTCTAAATATCAAAATCTATTCACTCTTCTCAATTTGTATTTCACCTTGGATTAAAATCCTCTATTGTGGACACGTCGCAAATTTATATTTCATATTCCAGCATATGCTAAACAAATGTCCATTGAATTAAATAAATGGATTAATAAATTAATATTGAAATCCAAAAAAGTAAAAAATAGCAATAAACAAACAGATGTGAGACACTTATAAGGACATAAAATTATGATATCAGGATATTGGCAACATTTTCTAAAAACACACTATGACGTGTGTTTTTTTTATCATAGATTATTACATTAATTTTGCATTGCATTGGCACAAAATATATTCAGAGGGATTTAAATATAAATTTCAATTTATGTAAAGTGTTGAATATTTTTGTAAACTGATTTTTAAAGTTACTAATGTTATTACTTTGTATTTACAAATTAGTCCTCTAAAATTTAAATGAATACTTAACATGTGCAAATAAGTTCCACAGGGGGAAACAAATCAACTATAAAGCCTTGACATGCTTTAAAGCCTTAAGCTAGAACTTAAGAGTTGTATGGAAAATGTCTTAATGTGAACCATAGAGAATGCAATAAAGCTTGAAATGTAAAACTCTCTTTAGTTTCCTTTTGGATATCATGATTGATCATGGCATTGTGAACCATTCTTTCAGTTTCTGTGATAGGGCACAGACCAAAATACAGTCAAGATATTGACAATGAGCAATCTGTTGGATGTTCTCTAATTCATCAAAAAGAGACTTTTATGTTTCTTCTAGATATACAGAAAGTAAATCAGAAAAGCAATGCATTTGTAACGTTTTAGATATCAAAGAAAGAACACTTATAAAGGGTTAATAAATAAATCATGGAATTCATAGATTTATGTATTTCTTCAACTAAGACTATCCAGACACTTCATAACCAAAAATTTAAACTGAGCTCTATTAAACATGCCCAAAATCATTAAAATAATTATCATAAGAGTTGTTTTTAATCATTAAAACATTAAAAATATAACCCCAAACACAATAAAAATATAATAAGTGCTTTGTATTAAAATGTAAATAATTCTATACCAAACTGTTTTTCAAAATAGTTTCAAATGCAAATACTGATGTCTTTAGTAGTATACTCTGAATTATAAAGTAAAATATAATTAACTGATTTGGTACATATGTATAATCATAATGGTTTAGTAATTAAAACTTTTTAGTGAGTTTGTTAAGATATATAGTTTCACATAAAGTATTAATTAAACATTTAAAAGGTACACAAATGCAGTAGAGAATATTGATTTGTTTAGAAAGCTTACTAATTTCGGTAGATCTACTAGGTACTGGAGGTGGTTGTGTGCCATTGCGAGTAGGTATTGAAGACTGGTGTGATATTGGAGAAAATGGAATCATATCAAAGATGTCAGTAGAGGGTGACTTAGGTGTCACACTGCCTGCCTGCAATGAAGAAGATAATATGAATTAGGGTAGTATTTCATGTAGATACATTATAATGATAAATATTTCATATACATATAAAACATATATGAACAACAAATTCAGTTGAATCAAAAATAGTTGAATATTGGCAATATCATATTGTTCGATTGATTATGCTAAATGCTCATTGGTAAGAAAGCAATAGAAAATGTCTGCAAAAATGTTCTCAAAGATAATTGCAAACATGGTGATGATACTATTCTAGATAGATACATAAGACATATTGGATTTTTTTGTATGTCTAGAAATAATTTCCATCTGTATCAGAGAATTGAAAATATTAGACACTATATAAAACATGATTTCAGTACTACACATTGCAAAAGTTTTAAATAGAAATAATTGAACATAAGTGATGTACCTTTTTTAATGTAACTGTTCAAATGCAATTGACAATTTAACAAAATTTTAAAGAGTACATTTTAATTTGTATTTATAACTACAATGACAGCCAACTATTAGATTCCTTGCAGTGCCTTTTATTCCTGGATAAGATTTCATTAAATTTCTATAATAGCTACCTTGTGAAGTAAATTAAGAATCACTAAATATACCATGGGAATCATTAAGTTATCTGGGCCAAAATGTTACGTAAGAATGAAACAATCATCACTTTGTCATTCAGGGAAGAAAAATACACACACACACACACACACACACACACACACACACACACACAAAAAAAAAATCTATTTTTTTTTAAAAAGAATTCACATTTTGGAGGAGAGTGAGTGAGAAAAAAATGCTTTTCCTATAAGAATATCAACAGAGATTGCTTAGAGTGGTTCATATTAAAACTAGAGTTCTCAGAATACATTTATTTTTCTGATTTACATATGATTAAGACAGTGAAGAAAAATAAGGTTGTTTGTGTGTAAAGAGTGATGGATTTTTCATTAACATAATTGTTACTACAATTTTGCATGCAGTTAAATTGCTGTCATCTCTCTTTCTTTATCTCTCTGTTTACTTTATTGGTCATAAATACTACCCAAAGACTTCCAGGCAACTTTGTCCCTCAGCACTTTCCTCCTGTTCAGGAATACTGTTCTTCTTATCACCCCATCCTTCTATCTCCCCTGGTTCCATCTCTCTTCCTTCTCAGGATATAGATACTCAAATCTCAACTGTAGTTAAAAACAAAACAAACAAAAACTGTCTTCACTCTGTTTTTCTTTACTCTTCTAGACTCTCATCTCTTTTTCTTTCCTTCAAGGCTAAGTTCCTTGAAAGAGGTAATATATTTCCTGCCCTAACTTTTACCTCATTCAATTCTCGACTCATATCAATCAAGACTTTGCTCTTTATGAACTAAACTCTACTGAAACTGCTTTTACCAATATCACCAACGACCTAATTTCCCAACTTCCATATCTGAGGGTCTTCTTAAGTACCTGTTCTATTTAATCTTTCTATGGATTTGTACATCATCCACACTTTACTTGAAACTCTGATATCAGGTAACCAAAGCAAGAAAAAAATGCCCCAGATCATATCATATTTTTCAAGAAATACCGGATGTTTTTCATGACTATAAATGGTATATTTTGGCAGAATTAAAAAAAAGTAAGTAGGATAATAAAAATAATTTTCTGTTTAGCAAATTACATGAGGTCTTGGGATGCTGCTCTCACTGACTGGCTTGGGAAGACCACATTTAGAAGGTGGTGGTATTAACAGTCCCAATGATAGTCTGGAATCAGTCGAGTTGGCAGGAGTGACAGTAATGGAAGAAATATTTAGACAGGGTGATGAATCACTACTACGCCAAAAAGAGGATGAGCATCTCTGAAACCCGTGTTGCTCATGATCAGACATTTTGTTCAGCAGCTGTAAAGAAAGGACAGAGAAATATACTAAGGAGAAGAAAGAAAACAGAGAAAGAAAGAAAACGCATACATGAAAATTTGCAAAGTGATATTTTATGAAAAGGATAAGTAATTTCAAAATAACTTTACTAAAATTAAAACAAATAGTTTGTAGAGTTTAGTAGAGTAGATTTTCCTATTGTGACAGTCCTTAGATTCTGGATTGTATAATTTGACCATGTTTTACTAAAATATTACATTTTTAAATATTTAAATAAAATATTGCATTCATTAGAACTTGAAAGGAAAACAATGGAGAGGAAAATGAGGAAAGGCTAAAGATGTATTTTGGAGAAAGCCTCTGTGTAACGAGATGGTAAAAGGAAGGAGAGTAATTAAAAAAACAAAAACAGTCACTGAAGTAGGAATAAAGTCTAGTAAAAAGTTATATCTTTGTAGAATTTTCAAAAAGGGTTACAGCAATCATTTTAGATTTAATCTCAAAACATTCTTTTGAAGTATTAGTATTAGCAATGTTATGCCCTTGTGATAATAACAATAGGGGAATTAAGGCTTGCAGATTCTATGTGACTTATTCCTACATGAGGTAAGAAGCAGAGCCAAACTTCAAAACAAACTGACTTCAATCATCATGTCCTTTCTATAGGTAGTGAGTTCTAAATGGTAAGAGCTTTCAGGGATGGGCAGAGGGAGTTGTCAAGCATGTAAAGAAATCAGAGAGATAATAAATAGTAAGATAATATGCAAGCAGAAAACTATACTGGGTCAGAACATCAATATGAATGACTTTTAGAAGCTACCGTTTCCCCAAAAATAAGACCTCTCCGGACAATCAACTCTAATGCGTCTTTTGGAGCAAAAAAGACACATTAGAGCTGATTGTCCGGAGAGGTCTTATTTTCAGGGAAGCACGGTATTTCCATTCTACCATGAAAAAGCTACTGTCGAGAGCTGAGCAGGGGAAAGCTGAGCTGCCAGATGTCAGAGTAGTCAATTTAAACAACAAGCCAAAATGAAAGTAGTAAGTCTTTATTCATTTACTGTGATACATGAGGAAGAGCCCAGACAGAAGGTGCTGGCTCCAATGGTGTCCCATTTTCCCCCAGGGAATGGCACTGGGCAAAAGTCAGAATGATCAGTGCAGAGTAGGGTATTGTCTCTGCTGAGACAGCCTTGAACAAAAGATTCCTGCAGGTTTTTCTGATGAGGTGGGGCAGCAGGCCAAGGGAAGGGAAAGGAGAAAGGGCAGGAGTGGAAAAGTACTAAACACTGAGTCCTAGTGGAGAAAGGTGTCATCCAGGCTTCCAGTTACTTCAGCAGAAGGACCCAAGAGAGGCCTTGGCCAGGGCCTCCAATGAGGAGGCCTCTGAATGGAGGCACCTGGGCTAGGAATGCAGATCTGGGAAAAAGCACTGTGGGTCTGGGTGGTGGAGGGGGCAGAGTCCTCCTCCTCCATACTGTGCGCTAAATCTGGTGTGGAGAAGACACCTTTCCACAGGGTGGCTTGCCAGGTGAAGCCTTTATTATTGCCTGTGACAGGGCCTGAAAGATCACACATAAGATTTGGCCTGGAGCCAGACTCCTCAACTACATTGGAGAGATTTTTCAACACTAATAATAGAACTTTGAGGCAGCAAACACAAATCTCACTTTTGATAAACCCCATTGTGAAAGGTTGTAACTAAAATTATAGTTAGGAGGACCAAGAAGTTTCAAGGAAGTCTTTAAGCTAGGAACCACCTCCTCACACATTTCTGGAAGGAGTGTCAAAGGAGACAGTGTCAAAGGAGGCAGTATAATGTGAGAGAAAGACCTAACTAAAAAGTGCTCTAACCATCAATAAAACAAAAAGGGAGCCTACTGAATGGGAGAAGATATTTGTCAATGATATACTGATAAGGGGTTAATATCCAAAATTTATAAAAAGCTCATTCAACTCAACACCAAAACAAAACAAAACAAAACAAAACAAAAAAACCCACAAACAATCCAATTAAAAAATGGGCATAGGACATGAAGAGACATTTTTCTAAAGAGGACATACAGATGATAAACAAACATATGAAAAAATGTTCAACTTCACTAATCATTAGAGAAATGCAAATAAAAACCACAATGAGATAACACCTCACTCTGGTCAGAATGGCTATCATCAATCAATCAACAAACAACAAGTGCTGGTGAGAATGTGGAGAAAAGGGAACCCTCGTGCACTGTTCGTGGGATTGCAGATTGGTGCAGCCACTATGGAAAATAGTATGGAGGTATCTCAAAAAATTGAAAATGGAACAACCTTATGACCCAGCGATTCCACTCTTGGGTATATATCCAGGGAATTCCAAAATGCCAATTCGAAAAAAATCTATGCACCCCTATGTTTATTGCAGAACTATTCACAATAGCCAAGACCTGGAAATAACCGAAATGCCCATCAGTAGACGACTGGATTAAGAAACTGTGGTACATTTATACAATGGAGTATCATGCATCCATAAAGAAGAACGAATCTTACCATTTGCCACAATATGGATGGACCTAGAGAACATTCTGCTAAGTAAAATAAGTCAGACAGAGAAAGACAAATACCATATGATATCACTTATATGTGGAATCTAAAGAATAGAATAAATGAATGAACTAATCAGAAACAATCTCAGAGACATAGAGGAAAAACTGAGGGTTGCTAGATGGGAGGGGGAGTGGGGATAAGGGAGAAGGTGAGGGGATTAGAAAGCACAGTCGGTAACCAAAAGATTGCCACAGGGATACGGAAGTCAATTTGGAGAATATAATCAATAATGTTGTAAAGATTTTGTAGGGTATCCGATGGACACTTGTCTTATTAGGGAGACCACCTCAGGGATGCTGTAGATGCCTGATCACTGTGCTGTACACCTGAAGCTGAAGTTGAATAATAATGAATGTCAACTATAATTTTATATACAAGAATCTTGCAAGTATATATATATGGTCCCAAGGAGTGGAGTACAGCATAAAGAACAGAAACAGAGACAGTGGAAATGTAATGGCTATATGCGACATCAGAGGGATAGTAGACTGGGGGAGGGAGTTATCACTTTATGAGGGGTATAAATGATAAATGTCTAACTATTACTGTCATTTGTACACATGAAACTAATAAAAAATGCTCTAGTATTTTATCATGGTACAAATATTATGCATGTACTTCTTATGAGAAGGTATACTTAAATAAATGAAAAATGTATACAATATGAAAATAATCAACTATTTAAGTACCCCACAATTAAGAGGTATTTTCATTTTCAAAATGGCAAAGCAGGAATATCTATTAATAGTTTTGGTATTTAAAGTTTAAGACTAACATATTCTAAGTGTCACAGGTTTCCTAGTGTCATCAGCAATTTAGATTTGGTCAACCGACATTCTTTCTTTGGTCACACAGGTTTTTTTTTTAATATTGAATCAGTTGCTTGAAGGTAAATATTAAGAGACTGCACATTAAAATCCAGAGCTTTTGTGGAGAGGGTAGAAAAAAAATCTAAAAAGTGGGCCCACCGACGTGCATGAAAATAATTCACTAGTATTAAGTGTCTTCTGTACCTTTGAGGTTGAGTATATGCTTTCCAATTCATCACTACTACTACCACATGCCCATTTCACATATTTATGTCACAGCTTGGACTCTGTTGACATTTGAATTTGTGATACCCTAACTTAGAAATTATTTACGTCAGGGAATTAAATACTTGTTACAGGAATGAAATCTAAGCCCAGTATATTTAAAAATATGAATATATTTCAGCAGTAGTTTTTAATTCCATACCAAACTATTAGGTGTATTAAATAAGAATAAGAACATGTGAATACAGCACCTAAATGACACACAGTGGCATTTCTGGCACTAATAATATTTTGAGTGGTGTCTCTAAATTTAAGGGTTCAGGAATTAGTCATTTTTAAGCTTCCATGTTTAACTGAAGATATTTATTTTTCAAGAAATTAAATAGTTTAGATGAAAACAGCTTGATATTTTTATTTTAAGTCTTCTGTCAGTATTTTGACAGATGACTAGAAACCAAAAATTTTGGACTTTCCCACAGAAGTTCATGCACCCCTGTTTAATCCCTTAGGCTCATGCTTCCAAGATGGACAGGATCTGAATTATACTAACAGGAATGAGGAATGAGGAATTCTATGCTCAGCAATTACATGTTAATTATGCAGAAGTTGTTAGGTTATTAAGACATATTAATAATGAGGGACCATATTTGAGATTCATTGCTTTTTCTTTCAGTAGGTAGTGGCTGCATTCAGGGAATGGTAACTATTTCAACCTTGAGCATTACCTCAATATGACAACAAAGATCAAATGCCTTAGGGGTTGAATACTATCAGTAATTGTTCAATACATTTAAATAAAAAAATGCACTAGACAGTAAACATTTCTGTGATAATATCTAGAAAAATATCCGAATGATACCAAAATTTTATTTTATGCTATTATTTTGGCACTATAAACTTCCAAGGATCCTTTTAAAATGTAAAACAACTTTAAGGTTAAAATATGATCTAGCATAATTATTAAAATAGAGGTTCAACATTCTACTTAGAATTAAATTTAAAAAGTAAATAATAAAGTATATATAATTGTATTTTAAATATAGATGTCTAAAATAAATTTTTCTAGTTGAAAAACTGGTACATAATAAATAACACTAAAGATGGGAAATATAATGGTAATGTAAAATGTTATAGCAATACTTTCTATATTATCATGCTGATACATACTTTTAAAGTTCACTGTTGGCACATTTTCAACATCACTTTTTATATAATAAGCTTTAAAAGTAACAACTTCTAGAATTTTGAACTTACAGCACCATGAATGTATTTTTTTCAGATTTCTAAACCCCCAGTTTGTATATGTTGGTCTCTTAGTTGTAAGACTTATATGTTCTTACAAGAATCTTGCAAGTTGAATGGATATGATCATCTATATATCTCAAAGAGAAAAACGAAAATAAGGAGAGATTAAATGACTTGATAAGGTACTCATGGTCAGAATTGAACTGGAATGGAATATATTTTTCTTCTCATTAGACAGGGTTTACTTCTTTAGAATCATATTTTATGCAAGTAACAATTATAAAAGTGAAGCTGTGGAGTGGTAATCATTTTTTTTTGTGGGCATCAAATGTGTTCTTGAATCAATGTTCATTTTATAATTTTTGTACCTTTGTTTAAAGATTCACATTTGGCTTGTTGTATAATTTAGAGTTTTCACAACCTGGTCTTGCCCATATTGAATTCAAAAGTAGTTCAGAAAACACTAGAGGATAATGAAGAGGCAGGTTTGTTTACCTGTAATGAGATGCACACTTTAGGTTATAAATGTCCTATCAAGCCTAATCAGTGGCCACACAGTTGATTACGTAAAAGCAAAATTTTATCCAGTATCACTTAGTTTAATTGAAAGGGAGATATTTATTTTACTCAGCAATAGTAAGTCCAGTATTTCTTAGGACTACAATTTTGTTCATTTAACTGCCTGGCAATAGTTTGATTTGGTTAAAGACTCCTGTAGCCAGAAATGTAAAATGTAAGCACCCATGGTTTGGTATATATATATTAAAGATATACAAGAATCAAGAAGAACAATTTGATTTAACGTACTATGCCCACATATTATAATGGAACAATCTTCTGGAAGCGTTCATGAGGCTAGGAGGGCAAAATAAACCCTTTTTCTAATATAAATACAGGCATCACTGCCATGTGAATGTAATAAATGGAAATCAGATTGTTCCTAGATAATAAGTACCAAATGGTAGAAAACCCAACCTCTAATCTATTGCCAAACCACTAGAACACAGCAAAAAGCAAACAGGACAGTCAAGTAACGGAAATTTCTCAGTGTATCTAATGATTGTGTAAATAAAGACCCAGTTTCTAAAACCAATGAAAAGATTTCCACAATTTCAGTGTGATACAGAGGTATGTAATATGGATCCTATCAAAGGATATTTCATTTGGCAGAAAAGGAACCCATGAGTGGTATTTAGAAGACATGTAAGCATTTTGTTTATTAATTACAAGCAAAAAACTAGCATGTCAATTTATACATGAGCAAATGAAAAATAGAAGTGGTCTTCATTCATCATACATGAGAAATTGGTTTTAAGTGAAAAAGGGTTTGGGATATATATATTAAAGATACACATTTTTTGTAGTTAGAAATGTCTTTTGATTTGATACTTTTAATACTGAGTGAAAGAAAAAGTCTCTTATTTTGGTTTCTTTGGCTAAAACTAAACTATTCCATAAACTTATACTGAGAGAATTTATATTGGGTGTATTAACTAAAAAAATAAACAACAGTCCAAAAGGTGACAGAAAAAGGGCACACTTTTTTCATTCAACTACCACACTATAAGCCCAGACCGCCTCCTTGAATTCCAGGTTTCTATATTCAACATCTAATAAACATGTCCAGTTGGCTGTCCTATAGTCAGAATTAACATGAGTGAAAGTGAAATACTGACTCTTTATCATTCACCTCCCTCAAGTCATGTCTATTTCAGAAAGTGATACCACCACCTAGATGATCAGAATAAAACCTTGAAAGACAATCTTGATCCTTCTTTTGTTCCACAGCCCGCAACAAACCAACAGTAAATCCTACAAGCTCTACTTCCAAAACATATCAAGAATCAAGCTATAATCATCTCAACTGATGGAATTCTGGACCAACTTCCCCTTCTTCCTCTCGTACTCTATTGAAATAGTGTGGTAGCCAGTTTTGGGGACCTCACTATGGCTTCGTTATATGCCATGATACATACTGCAGCCTAATGAACACCAAATTTCCTGTTTAAGACCTTTGAGTGACTTAATCACTGCGATTAAAAAACAAACAAAAAACCTTTACCATGGCCCACAGGGCCCTATAAAACCTAGACCCTGACTCTCTTCAATGTCATTTCCAGCTTTTTTTGGTTCTTTCACTATCTTTCAGGTACAAGGTATTGTTACTGTTTTCAGTCCTTTGCATTGACTAACTTTTTATCATTCAAGTCTCAATTCAAATGCTACCATATGTGCTCAGAAAGGGTTTCCCTGACAACTGTCTCTAAACAAAAGCCCCCACTCATTCTCTTCTATTATACTCTATTTTATTTTATTCATAGCATATAACAGATATTAATTTTTAAATATACTTATTCATTTATTTATGTGTTTATTATCCATTTCCCTCTCTCCAATGCGACATAAGTTTCTTAAGAGCTGAAATTCATATACTGCTAAAACCCAAGGGCCTAGAACATCATATGGCCACATTAGATGTTCAATAAATATTTTACAAATTGCCATAACAGATCACAACTGTATCAAATGTATATAATTGGCAAATGTGAGAAAAGGAAAATCAAAGTGGTAAGCATTATAACACATAAGATACGTCACTAAGATACAATTTCAAAATACCAGTGATGACTTAGTGGGACTAGAAAAAGTTAAAACAAAACTAAAATTTACACAATGAAACCTTAAAAGTACTTTTTAGAATTCTTGAAGATTTTCATTAAAATTTCAAACCTAAAATTACTGACTTTGCATCTTTAAAATAAATCAGTATGACCAGTTCACATGCTTTAACAACACATAAGGTGTTGTTGGCAGGCCACCACTTAAGAAATAACAACCTTTCGTTAAGGAGTCTCTGAAGAGAGTAAAGAAATGCATCTATGTTCTCACCTACATGGTGATTCCTTAAAGTACAAAGGTTCTCCATCTGGAACATTCTACTCAACAGGGCCTCACATTTTTAATCTATGATTTAATAAAGAATAAAAGAATCAACATCTCTAAGTAAAACTGAACTTTCTTATTAGAAGATCTGATTCCTTTGAACCACTGTTCTGTTACAAAAATTCAACTTTAATGTTGGAACTCTTGCTAGGAAAGATTGCTTGTGATCTTTTAGATATCTAACCAAATTTTACCAAAAATGTTTCTCCTTATTTTTGTGCTTCCTCTAACTGACTTTATCTGCTACTTCATCACACACTATTGGAATAACATCCATACCAGTTTGTTATTTTCATTTTCTGTATTACTTTTTATGCATGCCCCGAGCCCCCCGCCCCCAAATTCCATCCCTACTTTAGTTTTTCTCTTTTTTCCCTCTTCCCAAAAAGACTATTTTAAAGATAACATTAGAAATAAACCTTTTGTTTTACTTTGACCATAACACAGAGAGCTCATAGAGAATCTGACGCCAAATTATTAATAATTGTATACACCAAACCCATCTATAGTGTAATTTCAATGTGTATGAGTATAACAGGATTCGTAATTTATTTCAATGCTTCTTCAATTAATGTATTAATGGCTGCTTCTAATCCTTTAAACAAAATGCTGAGAACTTTAGTGATTTTGGAGTATCCTATCCTACAGTCCTTTGAGAGCAAAACAAACAAAACCTACAGTCTTATGTCCAGAGTTGTAAGCCCAATAGGCATTCACTGTGCATTACATTTGCTAGACATGGTCATCTGCAAGGTGCTAGGCGTCCAGTTTATGTGTCCTGTAAAACTAATATTCAAATTCCATAAGAAAGAACAAACATAAAACATTGCTAACTTAGCAGAAATTTGCTTTACTGCAGACCCATTGCAATCTATTCAGCAAGGGGTACCTATATTTTAAATTCATATTTTATTTATAAGTTTCACTATTTTTGAAATTAAATTTCAATAGCTGGAATTATTAACAAATCTTCACCAAAGTGATATTTATAAGCAGGGTAACATTTCATACTTAGTAAATAATTATAGGTAATTGAATTTTATTTCTTTTAGTTTATTTTTAATATCAGAAAATCGAGATCTCATTTTAACAGATGTGAAATAAATACAGATACACTTAGTGCTATATTAATTTATTTCACAGCTCCATAAAATTGAAAATGAAAGGCAAAAATATTTGGTGATATTCTCTTCACAAAAATTTTAAAAACATGTTAATAAATACTTATAACAATACTTTCAAAGCCATTTGAGTTAATCAGATATCTTTTAGCAATTTAAAAATGTTGAGTTCATTTTCTTTTAAGAATCAAATAATTTCTATTTTTTTATCTTAATAAAGATGTACATCCTCCAGTCTATCAGCAATTTCAAAAATCATGTAATGACATTAGGAGCTGAAAAGTTATGAGACAAATAATTTTTTTTTAAGTTAAAAAAGAAAAAAAATACAGAGAAAGATACTACTGTCACAACAGAATATAAGTAGATTGCAAATTTATAAGTTGAGTTATTTACATAACGATCAATGATACCATGAATTTTCTACACACGTGTATTAACTGCAAGAGAGTGATTTAGAGAAAATAATTTATTTTAATTCAATCTTTTAGTTATAGTCTTTGAAGCATTCTATTGAGATGAACCCAATGCCTATAATAATTATAATCATTTAAATAACTGGCTGTTTGAGTAATTTTATTGTTTTTTTATATAACTGACTCTACCAATGAGAATTGTTGAATAAATGAATATACTCACAGTCTGTGTTCATTTACATACCGACTTTCATGCTCAAAGACACTGACAAGTATAATGTCTTCATTCCTTCTGCCCCTTGTCATTTCTGAAGCTGACTTGGTAGACTAGCCATGCAACATTAACAAAGGTACATGTGTAACCCCCAACCTGACCCATCTTCTCCCCAGTTTTTGTAGTGCTTCTCCAGGACAGTGTCTGCTTTCAGGAGATAAAAGAGGGAGGGGTGTGCCATTTTATCAACATGCCCCAAACCTCTCTGCTCCTCCGAAATCTATCATGCCCCTGAATTTGATAACCTTAGTTCTCCTTCTAGAGACAGAGGCTACACAATGAAAAAGCTATGCGTTTGCAACCAAAATCATGATAAAACTTATTTTACTCCTTTGTAAACATAAAGACTGAAGTAAAGCTACTTTTTATATGCAATGAATTCCATGAGCAACTACCTGATTAAGACTGCTTGAAAAAGTAACTTCCCCTTCAGTCATCTTTATATCCCTAGTTTGTTTCACAGGATGGTTTATAATGATTTTCAACAAGACCTAAAGGGTGTGGCTCTATTTTGGGGGACCAAAGTTTAAAGGAGTTTGAGCTGATGCTGTGCCCCTTTGGAGTGGAAAGGCAGAAAACAAAAAAACATAATCTTGATAAGAAGCAAATAATAATGGTAGTGAAGAGAGAGAAAAAAAAAAGTAGGAAGGAATATTATATTAAGCCAGCACTTGAAGAGGATGTTCCAACACCTTGTTGTGCATAACGAAGGTACATGGGAACAAAGTCACCTCACCCCTGTCCTTTCTTTTCTTGAATACATCGGCTCTACTATCACAAACTTTGTACCGAACAATGGAAATACCCACTGCTTCAGTGTAGAAGATGGGAAAGTGTGAGTGTAGAGAAAAGAAAGTTTTTTGACCCATTTCCAGGGCATACCAAATTCGAAACCCTAAATGTAACTTTTATAGAATTCTTCATGGTGTTGATCTGGTGAAATACTCTAGTACTAGATGGCCATAAATATATACGGTGACAAAAAAATGTATACACATCTTAAGAAAGGAAAAAACTATTAAAATGGTAATACTCAATATATACCAATAACAAAAGATGAATACAAGTCACATTTGACTTCTGCAATTACAAGAGGTGCTCAAAGTGATTACCATCAGCATCCAGACACTTCTGACTATGGTAAACTACAGTTTGAGCAACGTTGGCTAAAGTGTCCACTTGTATACATTTTAAGAGATGTTACCTATGTATACTTTTCAAAGTTAAATTAAATTACGGTAGCAATTACAGTGTAGTATGATATTCGCTCAAAAGGTGGTGTTAATGAAATGAATACTAGGGTCATTCATTGTATTACAGTTTTAATACAGTTTATTTTTCCTTTCTTAAAATGTGTATATATTTTTTTGGCACCCTCTGTGTTTATACATCTACACACACACACACACACACACTCACACAAGTTGTGACAATTAAGTTCGCAAACTTGTTGCAACAGTGTTGCTAACATTTTTTTATATCAGAGGGATTATTCATTATGAATTTGTACCAACTGGACAAAAAATTAACCAAGTTTACTATTTGGAAGTGCTGAAAAGGCTGCATGAAAAAGATGAAAACAACCTGAACTTTTCGTTGACAATTCATGGCTTTCATCACGACAATGAACCAGCTCACATGGCAGTGTCTGTGACGGAGTTTTTAGCCAGTAAACAAATAACTGTATTGGAACACCCTCCTTACTCAGCTGATCTGGCCCCCAATGACTTCTTTCTTTCTCCAAAGATAAAGGAAGTATTGAAAAGAAGACATTTAGATGATGTTCAGGACATCAAAGGTAATATGACAACAGCTCTGAGGGCCATTACAGAAAAAGAGTTCCAAAATTGCTTTGAACAGTGGACTACGTGCTGGCGTCGGTGCATAGCTTCCCAAAGGGAGTACTTCAAAGGTGACCATAGTGATATTCAGCAATGAGGTACGTAGCACTTTTTCTAGGATGAGTTACCGAACTTAATTGTCCGACCTCACACATGCTCACGTGCATGCACAAGCATGTGTATCTATCTGTAGATAGATAGATAGATAGATAGATAGATAGATAGATAGATAGATAGATAGATAGATAGACATGTGCACACATGCGCGTACCCACACACTAAAAAATTTTATTGAGTTAGCCTAGAGATTGAACCAAAATGGACTTGCAAATAAAACTTTGCAATAAAAATTCTTTTAGAACGTTTGCAAATGCCATAACTGTGTTTCAGCTTATAGTATCATGCCACAAGTTAAATACTAAATATTTTTAAAATACAAAATAAAATGCAAACTTTAGTGGACCACATGAGACAGATGATATAAAAAAAATCTACTAAACATATTTTGCCTAGGAAAAATACTGTTTTTAATTCTGTCCCCCTCCAAAAAATTCACTTAGCCAAAATCACAAATTAATGGTATCATACATGGTATCGGAAAAAGGATTTCAAATCTATGTATGATAAACCCATAGCAAATAAATTAACTATAAATACTTAAGTGTTATCTACAGAGGTTACTGCTCATTTTAGTGTCTGTTGAGAACCCTTGCTATGCAATATAAGAAACCATTTGGTCTTGTTAACATTTCCACTTTTAAAATGAATTTCAATACTCCAAGGGTAGATGGGCTTAGGTCATTAAATCTAACCTCAGTAAATAGCAATCAATAGGAATGAAACAAATAATATGTCACAAAGAGAAAAAGACCAAATTGAGGGCTGAATTATTCAAGAAAACACAATTGAAAAGAGCAACATGGAAAAACAACTGGGATCTGAGCTACCTAGGTAATTTAAATTTTTTAAGTACCTTGTTTAGCACCTTTTGATAGAGGGATTCTGATGAGCCCCCAAATGATATAGGGATCTGGTCCCCCAAATGATATAGGATCCTGGTGTCTGGTGCCCAGAGATCTTGGTCTCACATACCCGAAGAATGAGAATGTGGACTCGGAAGGAGAGGTCGAGAAGCAAAGATTTTTATTAAAGCAGAAGTACAGCTCTCTTGTGAGAGGGGGTACCTGAAATTGGGATGCCCCCTGGCTAAAGCAAAAGGCTCTTATTTTATACTTTTTCTTGTATGCGTGGGGAAGGGAGCTGGCACCTTCTAAAGGATTCTATCAGATTTGCTCTGTTTGTCCAGCCTAAAGGGATTTACAAGATAACTTATTAACTTCAGAGCGCAATACATTTTTGTCTTGGAGTGAATGAGTCATTTTGAAACCTGGAGTTTCAGGGTATGGCTGCCTTTGTTTATTCCACCAGGAACCTCCCTGTCTATCTAACAAAATGCTAAGTAACCTGTCTCATTTTCATCTCTATCCACGATTAGTTTTGTCTTTTTTAAAAATCTATGTTTACTTTTAAATGATTGACCCCAGAGCACTTATTAGAAATATCACAGAGCTAATGATCCAGATATGTTTTATCAACATTGCATCTTGTTTCTAAGGAAATCATGCACATATTCTATATACTTACTGGAGATGTTGATACCTGGGTTATTCTTAACTGGTTTTCCAAATCTTGTACTTTGTTTTTAAGGTCCATGTTTTCTGTTTCTAAGTCTTGAATCTAAAAAGCAAATGATTATTGAATAATTTTCAAAAAGTTATTCTTGGAAAATACTATTATAAATGGTACATTAATGAATAGGAGTTCATATCATTTAAAATTTTAATATGTCCTTTTGTGCACAGGGGAGAAAACTATTTGATAAAGCTTGGGAAATAGAGAATTCTAGGTCTCTGGAAAGACATGTTATTAAATTTGAAATATGTTTTTACATGTGTGCAAAATTGATGTTCCTAATACTTCATCTCTGTGTTTTCTTGTTGCACTGTGCAATCTGCACCCATATCCTGGAGTGTAACCGCAAGACAGTGAAACTTGCTTATGATGATTTTGAAGAGAATGGAGAAAGGGTGTAATTTAATTACAAAGGAATCTGATCTGCATGGGAAACCACTTACCCAGCATCTGCTGCTTCTGCTGCTCTGATCCCCATGAGAAGCATCAGGAAGTGAAGCAAAGTCACATGAGAACACTAAGTTCTTGTGGGAATTCAATATAAAATGGTTAAAAACTGTGCAGGGGATCAGGAATGAAAAATTATAGGAACACAGTGAAAGCAGTTCCAATCAGTGTGGGGGAAATTTAATGGCAGTCCTTCTAAATTTGTTTGATGATATGCAAGTTTCCCTGTACTTACATCACATAAATATGAAACAACAAGCTTAGTTTACTCACTCTTTTCTGTAACCCTGCAATCTGTTTTCTTGTTTCAACATCTTTTCCTCCAGATTCTAGAAATTTCCTGTATGCCAGGTCAAATGCTTGGCCGATTGTTAAAGTAATCTCTTCAGCCTTTGTGAAAATAAAACAAAGATGATTTGCATTTTAATAATAATGTGTCAGACTGTTGGTTGTGCTTTGGCAATTGAATGAATAGCTGTTGAAATTGGAAGCAAGACTTCTGTCCCACTTCTCATCTCTTTTAACACAGCATTTTTTTTCCTAGTTTGTTATCCAGTTCCTCAAATATTTAGTGCCTATTAAATGAATGTGTAGTGCCAACTACAGTTTCTCTCATTGCTTTGCTACTTATTTCCTCTTCCGAGTGAGGAGGGAGTGTTAAACCTGGCAGGTAACTTGAATGAGGCGGTCTGGGTGGTGCTGTGGAAAACTTGAGGTATGCCCTCAATGGAGGAACTTCTGCTCTGTTCCTATTCATTGTTGGTTATGGAAATGAGCAATTCCAACCCAGATTTTTCAGGTTCTAAATATGCGAGATGAGGTCAGATATATGAATCGTTATATAAAAAGCTCCCACTTTTAAGTGATAGTAAACAGCATTTTTGTAAAACAGTACAATTGAACGAAATAAATCTGTAATCTGAATTTGAACTAGTAAATGATTTACAGTCTCTTAACTTTCAACTATCAACTGGCACAAATATCCTAAGTCTACCCCCTCATTCCTTCTCCATTCATATCTCAACTGCTATCACAGTGTCTTACATACTGTAAACATTAAAGATTTACTTTATTAAATTATAAAGAAGTTTGGTAAAGGTATTAATTGAATGCATCATTAATTGAATGACATCGAATATGTCATATTCAATTCTAAGACCTTCAGATGACATAAAAACTGCTAGTAACATTAATTCTTGAAAGTGCCTTGTTTTCACTAATCTACCCTAAAACTTTCTGCTGTGCTGCAAGCAATTGAAATTGAAAATATGCTTTATTAATAAAGATTTAATTAAGATATTGTCATTTTTGTAGTTCACTGTTTAAGGAAGTCCTTTAGCCATAAAAAAAAAAAATCTGGTGTTTACCTCAGTTAACTAAAAAATACAAAATATATGCCTAAATTATATATGAAAACTATCCATCTCATGAAAAAGTAGAAAAAAGAAATGTCCTTTTAATTTGAATGTCCCTTATTATATTTGCCTTGTTTCCTGGATGACTAAGCTAAGAGGATTGATTTTTAACCCCTGATCGTGTTATATAACATAAAGAGCAAGAATATTTTTAAATTAAAAAATACTTTATTTCAAAAAATTATTACATAGCAAACATGAAATATAACAAGAATGTATAATAAATAGTTTACAAATAAATAGATCTGGCAAAAACACTGAATGCAATGATTCCTTCTGGTAATACTAATGTATGATTCTTTTGATACGTGAACCCTTCTTTACAATGAGTTAACAAGACAGAAGTTTTAGCTTTGTCTTAGTTTAAATTTCATTTCACATAATTAAAAAAAAAAAAAGACAAAAAACCTGTCGGTGGCGTGAGGGTTTCATCCACTTATTGGGCTCTATTTAAATGTTATCAAATGCAATATCCAGTGAATAAAATATATGCATTAACATTTGGAAACAAAATTGTGAAAAATAAAGTATCAAAATGATGACTACACAGTTGAGAGTGACTATATTGGCCTTATGATAAAGAAACCAAATCAATTAACATCACAATATACATCCATAGTCCAATTTTATTTTCTAAACTTGAGGAGATGATTGTGGAAATTGTGGAAATATCAAATCTTAATAATACAACATGATGATACTAAGAAAGTGAGTTACAGTTGTGTAGCATACTAGGATAGGCTGTCATCTAAATTTCAAACAAGCTCTTAGAAAGTCACATAAGTACTAACTATATGTAATACAAGAAATGAATAGAATAAATGCACCAGTAAGAGAAGAGGGATTCTGGAGAGGTCACAGTCATGCAAGTAATGTAACATGATAAAATAGTGTGAAAACGGGAATCTAGGGTCTTGGACCGTAGTTCCAATTCTATTGCTACCTAGCTTTGTGACTCAGGGAAAGGTACTAATTCTCTCTGGCCTGAATTTATTTTAAATATGATGAAAAGGTTGGTCTAAATAGGCCATAATTTCTTTTCCAGGTTATTTTTTTTAAGTAATCTTTTAACTATGAGATAATTTTAGATTTATATAGAGTTGTAAGAAATGATACAGAGATATCCTGTTTACTCTTTATTCACTTTCCCCCAATGATAACATATTATAAAACTATAGTATAAATCACAAGCAATTAATATTGATATTAATATAGTCAAGATACAGAATTGGAAATCAGCCCAAGAATCTTCATCTTGCTGTTTTATAGCGACAGCTTCTTTTTGTCTACCTTATCCTTTCCTTAAACCCTAGAAACAACTAATCTTTTCTCCATGTCTATAATTTTCTCATTTCAAGATGTTATACAAATGGAATCATACAGTATATAAGCTTTTGGGATTCATTTTCTTTAGTCCATATCTGGAGAATCATCAAAGTTGTTGTATGTATTAATAGTTCATTCCTTTTTACTGCTGAGTAGTAAGTATTCCACGGTTTTAATGCACTGATGTTTGTTTAACTAATCACCTATTATCTAGAGTTTTGTAGTTTGGGGCTATTATGAATAAGCTTCTATATACATTTGTGTACAGGTTTTTGTGTGAACATGAGTTTTGATTTCTCTGGGATAAATGCCCAAATAGGTCATAAGATAGTTGCACGTTTAGTTTTTTATAAAACTGCTAAATGTTTTTCTGAGTGGTTGTACCATTTTATATCCCCACCAGCTATGTACAAGTGATCCATTTTTCCACATTTTCACCAGCATTTGGTATCATCACTATTTTTTATTGTAGACTTTCTGATATCTCATTTTCATTTTAATTTGCATTTCCCTAATGGATACCAATGTTAACATCTTTTTATGTGCTTATTTGTCATCTGACTATCCTTTTTAATTAAATGCTCCTTCATATCTTTTGCCCATTTTCCAATTTAATAAATTGTTTTTATGTTGTTGAGTTCTGAGAGTTCTTTACATACTGTAGATACTAGTGATATAAGTTTGTCTGATATAAGTTTGCAAACATTTTCTCCCACTCTTAGTCTTCTTATTCCCTTCATAAGACCTTTCATAGAAAAAAATCACTTATTTTTGATGAAGTTAAATTTGTCACTTTTTCCATTTACAGATCCTGCTTTAGGTGTCAAGTCTAAGAACTCTGCCTAGCTCTACATCCAGCAGATTCTCCATGTTTTTCTTTTCTAAATATTTTATAGTTGTACATTTTACATTTAAGTATATGATGCATTTTCAGTTAATTTTTATAAAAGGTGTGAGGTTTAAGTCAAGGTGTATTTTACTTATCCATGGAAGTCCAAGTTCACCAGCACCATATGTTGAAAAGTCCATCTTTTTACATGTTGCATCTATTGTATTGCTTTTGCACCTTTGTCAAAAATCAGTGAGGTAATTTTGTGTGAGTCGATTTCTGTATTCTCCACTGTTCCATTAATAAATTTATCCTTTTACAAAAACTACAGTTTTGGTTATTATAAGTGTATAATAAACCTTGAATAGGGGAAAGTGATTTTTTTCACTTTACTGATCTTCTTCAAAACTGTTTTTATCAATCCTAGTTCATTTGCCTTTCCATGTAGATTTTTGAATAATCTTATCTGTAACTACCAAAAAAAAAAAATCTTCCTATGATTTTGACAGGAACTGTCTTAACCTGTACATTAATTTGGAGAGAACTGACATATATGTACTAGATTGAGTCTTCCAATCCATGAATATGGTATGTTTCTCCACTTATTTCATCTCTTTTTATTTCTTCCATCAGTGATTTGTAGTTTTCAACATACAAGTCCTGTACAAGTTTCACATCTTAGGTTAGAGTTACACCTATGTATTTTTTTTAAAAGTAATTGTACATTTCTGTATCCATATATTCATTACTAGTATATAGCAATATAATTGATTTTTGTATGCTTATTATGTATTCTGCTACCTTGCTAAACTTACTTATTAGATCCAGGTTTTTTTGTTTGTTTGTTTCTTTTAAACTCATTTGGATTTTCTACATAGATAATCATGTATTTGCAAAAAAGGTCAGTTTTATCTCTTTCTTACCAGTCTGAATGCTTCTTATTTTTTTTCCTTGTCTTATTGCAATGGCTAGACATTCTAGGACTATGTTCAATAAGAGTGGGTGGAGTAGAAATCCTGGCCTTCTTCTGAATATTAGGAAGAAAGCATTCAGCTTTTCACCATTGAGTAAAATGTTATCTATAGTTTTAATTTTAAATGCTCTTTATCAAATTAAAGACTTTTTTATATTCTTATTTTTTTCTGACAGTGTTTAAGCAAGAATGGGTGTTGATTTTTTAAAAAAATAAAGCTTTCATTATATGATATGATTTTTCTTCTTTAGCTTGTTAACATGGTTGATTACATTGTTGGATATTTGAAAGTTGAACAAGACTTGCATGTCATGAGCAAACCTCACTTCATCTTGGTATATAATTCTTTTTCTATTTTGCTGAATATATTTGCTAATAATTTGTTAGGAATCATTGTATATATTTTCCAAAGGTATACAGCTTGGTGTGTAGTTTTCATTTTTCTTTTTTTGAACTATGTCCAGTTTAGCTATTAGGGAAATACCAATTTCATAAAATTAATTGGGGAGTGCTCTCATCTCTTCTATTTTTAAAATAGGTTGAAATAGGTTGTTAGTTCTTCTTTAAGCATTTTATAGACTCCTCCGGTGAAATCATCTAGACCTGGAGATTTCTCTTTCTATAAGTCTTAAATTATATATTCAATGTCCTTTATAATTATGGGCTATTCAAATTATATATTTAATACTGGGTGATTTAATATAGCTTTTATTTTTTGAAAAGTTGATTCAATTCATCTGTGTTGTCAAATTTATGTGTATGTAGTTTTTGGCATCATGTTATTCTTTCGCTGTCTGGAGCGTCTGCAATAAAATCTATTTCATTCCTGACATTGGTAACTTCTGTCCTTTTTTTTTTCTTCTTTGCCAATTGTATTAAAATTTTTGTTACTTTTATGATCTTTCAAAGAACCAGCTCTTTGTTTCATTGATCTCCTCTATTGTTTTTGTTTTTAATTTTTTAAAAGCTTTCTTATTTTCTTCCTTCTTCTTACTTTGAGTTTATTTTAATATTTTGTTTTCTAGGTACCTGAGGTGGGAGCTTAGATTATTCATATGAGAGTTTCCTTCTTTCTAATTTATTAACTTTGCTGTTATAAATATCTGTATCACAAAAATGTTATGTTCTATATCATTTATATGTAGTTCACCGCATCTTAAAAATTTTCCTTTCCAAATTCCTCTTTGACATACGGAATGTTTACATTTACAAAATCAAGTATGACATTTCATTTCCAAGCTTTTGAAGACACTTCTGTTATTAACACGTTATTGATTTTTAGATTGATTTCTTTGTTGTCCTTTCTTTGTCATTTCAGTTTTCTGAAATTTATTTTATAATCCAGGATGTGGTCTGTTTTAGTACATGGGTTTTCTTTATAACTTCCATTTCTTAGCTTTATTTTTTATTACTTTGATAAGACTTTCTGGAAAATAAAATGTTTCAAGTGTGCATATAAGTTTTTTATTATTTTTAAAATGGATCTTCTAAAATCTTTTTCTGGTAATTCTAATACCTCATTTCAAGGTTGGGATCTGTTGGTAATCTTTTTTATTTAGTTTAAGATCACCCTGTTTTTTGATAGGATGATTGATTTTTAATTGAATCTTGGATATTTTAGATATCATATGAGACTCTAAAACTTATTTAAACTTTGTGTTTTGGGTGGCTCACTCTGACACAATTCCAGTAGGAGAATGGGAATGGGAGAGCACTGCCTCATTACTGCCTGCTGGAGATACAGATTCAGTTTCCTCACTTGGCCTGTCTTCATAACTGCTTGGCAGAGCTGAGTACTCTAGCTCCCCATATCCTTTCACGGTCATCATGGAAGGAGAGAGACTCATTAACACAACATGATACTGTTAATAAAGTAGTGAATTCCAGCCTGTGGCATAGTAGGATAAGTTTTATCTATGTTTCAAACTCTGAACAATTTTGCAGAAGTACGGAAAAGATAAAATGAGTAGATAAGACAAAGCTTCAATAAGAGCAGATGGACTCTGGGACAGGTCACAGTTAGTAATAGAACATGAGAATAATAGAACGTGATTGGACAAATGCTAAAATGGCAATCTAATGTCTTAAATTTTAATCCCAATTCTGTTACTACCTAGCTTTGTAACTTTGGGGAAGTCACTCAACTTCTCTGGTCTTGTTTTCTTAAAATAAGAGGAAAGAGTTGTGCCAATTGAGCCATAATTTGTTTTTCTGTTGTATAATAATACTCTAAGATTAGTTAAAATGAAAATTAGAGAAGGCATATCAAAAATGCTATTATATATCAAATCAATTTTATAAATAGTATAAATAAATTATTACAATTAGAAGAAATAAAACTTTGAGGTGAAGGTAATATTATGAAACTCTGAGGAAACATGTCCTGTTTAACCATAAAAGTGATGCCCACTTGTAGTTGAGAGATATCTTGGACCCTAGCTTTTCAAAGCCCAGATTTCCATCTACCTGCAGTAGAATCATTTGGTAAAGAAGCTAAATGCAGATTTCCTGAGCTCTAGCCCCAATCAATATAAACTTATTTTTTGAAGTAGGAATCAAAGAGCTTTATTTTAAAAGCCCCTCCTTAGGAATATTATTCCCACTAATGGTTGTAGACTTCGCACTGTTGCAGACTTCAAGAAATTATTTTCAACCTTCAAGAAAAAAAAAAAAGAAAAATGCTAACATGCTAACATGCTATATCCAAAGAGAATAATGGGTCAAGGAATTGGAATTCAGGAAATTAATTACAAACAATTATGATCAAGGAAAAAACAATATAACTACACAGGGATTCTGGCAAGCTTATGTTTTAAATAATCATGTGACAAATTTGTATGGGGCTCAAATAAAGAAAGATAAAATATTTGACACAAAACTATAAGAATACTAATATTTATAATAATCTCTCATTATGAATATTTCAAAGGACCTCAAGGAATTTTATTTCCGTGTAAAGCAAGAAAGGAGAACAACTAAGTTTACTGCTTTGTTTAAGTGGTGAAGGATTATTATATGTTACACATAGAATACATCTACTTTGATCTTCTCAATCACATGAAGAAAAATTTCTGCAAATAATCATGGTTATGAAGCACTTGGAACATTAAATATAATGCATTCATTCAATAGGATAAATTTCAAAAACAACTTGAACTTCATATAAAATGCCTAATTGTGCACAAAGTATTTCTTATATAAGTAAGCATATTTTTCTGATGGCTGTTCCATAATGCTCATCAAATTTTCAAAAAAATATTTTGATGCCCTGTAGCTTAGCACATTAGTTTGCCTTTTTAGAGCACGATAGTTTAAAAGATACAGATGATAACTCATTCTACTTTTTGTCAATTTTTCCAAATGATGTTTTTTTTTAAGGAAAAATTTATTGAGCATTTATTGTCCACCTGATGTAGGGGTTATATGGACAAATAAAAAAAGCTAACATACAGAATCCAGAGAAATAAACTACATAACGGTGATAATAATATTCGTCCTCTGATATTTTTGACAGCATGAAAAAATGAGCAAATAAACTAATTAAGTTCTTTTTCCTCTCTAAGCCAAGAATGTTGTTGAGGTTAGATGTTCTTCCTGCAATAAAACCACCAATGGCTGTGATGTGTGCTTAGAATTCACATCTTGTTTTATAAAAGGACCTCAGACTAGGTTATGATTAGCCCTAACTTACGCTTATAATCAAGACACAGGGTTTTCCTTAAGATACCAGAAGATTAAAAGAACTGTTGCAGAACTTAACTTTGGAATTTCTTGATTGCTCTTATTGCTAAGAACTTTAGATTGCATTCACAAGCTAGCACATATGCAGGCACATACATACACAAACAATTCTATAATCTTTCATTATAGTAAGTTTTCTGAATGAATAATGAAAATTTAAAACAAAAAACATATTTTCAAAGCATTGGAGATTTTTTAAGGAGTCATAAGGAGATTTTATTTCCTGGAGTTTAAAATATCTATTTTCATCAGATTCATTACACTCCAGGAAAAAAAAAAATACTCTGCTTACCATTACTCTTTGCATTACGTACATATTACTAAATATATTTAAGATTAAAATTGCAGATAAATTAAATGGTTATAGAGAAATAAATGCATAACATAAGCAGGCATGACGTTCTAAGAAAAGAAATTTGCATGCAAGCTTGTGCCCCTGAACATGAGAATTTAGTTAAGGATGAAATCCTGAAGCATAGTCTCATGACAGGATGAATCTATTAGTGTAGTTAAATATTTGCAGACCTTATTCATTTCCAAATACTTTACTAATGCAGGAAACAAGACAATTCCTGGCTTGTAAAACAGAACAAACCACCCTAAAACATCTGGCATACTTACACACTTTTCGCTGTCAAATACATAGCACAAATGTTTATTTGATTCAGAATCTTTGCATATGAAAGTGAATATCCTCTTGTCAGTTTTATCATCCGCACAAAATGATATTCTATGAAGCTGGCAATTGTGTTGGACTTCCTGTGAACACATGTGGAAATAAACATAGTTGAAGAGATTTTTTTCCCCATTTTCTGAAATACCAGCTTGTGTTAATAACATATAACTTAAGATTTTAAAAGTGAAACAATCATCTTTCAAACTTTAGTTTTATAATTACATACACCCCAAACTTAAACAAATACGTAATGGAGATGGACCTCCTGACTCAGGATTAAACTAAAATAGTCATTTCAATGGTACTTAGAAAAACACAAGCAAAATTCAAAAGGATCAGAGGTTCATGGGCTTTCTGAGCTTGCTGAGATTTGATCTATCACTCCAATTCACATTACTGTTCATCAGACTGAAAATGAGTATATAAAGTGGAATTTTCAAATATATAAATGTTAAGAGAATTTGTCTATGGCACTGCATTCTTTCTCTGCATACAAACCAAATTGTAAGTCATCAAAGGGTTGCTTGGATGCAAGCATGAAAATTAAAATGAGGCAGCATATTGTATGATTGCAATGTTTTTTTGCCATTCCTAGATAGTCTGATTCATCCATTTCAACAGGAGGGAGGAACCATGCTAAAAAGAAGGGTCAACTAAGGCTTTTGATGAGGGCATCTTCCCTTTCTTTTGGTTAGCCCTGAGTTGGACAATGACCGCATCTATCTGATACTATCCTTCTATTATACTTTGTCTGATCCACCAGTTTCTTCTCATTGACATATTTTTTGTTTTCATGTTAATACAGTCAGTCAAACAATAGCTTTCAGTTGCACTGTAGCTCCCAAATACCGATAGCAGGTCTACACCAGTTTGTTAATTGTACGATCATGTTAATGACACATAAAAAGGAAATATCATTATTAGACAATATAAAAAATGATTCATTTTTTTTCCATTTATAGAAGAAATTATGCTACATGAAAATACACCATTCACATAGCTGGTGGTGAAACCATATAGTCCCTCATTCAATCCCCTATCAGTATGATCACAGAAAGCCTTTGGTTATGAAAGCCAGGAATCATCTTCATTTTTGTTTAGATTAACAGAGGTATCTTCCCACAAAAGAAGACTAGGGAGCTGAAACTTGTAATTTTATTATTTGTGTGAGATTTTGTTGTAGTGATAAATCTTTATGAATTTTAAATGTAGTACACATTTTTGGTGAGACAGTCTAAAGAGACTCAGGAACACAATAAAGCACTGTAAGAAAACAATTATGCTTTAACACTGGTGACATTGTATAGGAATTGGAACAAAAAATAAGTAAATCCCAGGTTCACCTATAACACCTCTTTCTAACACTGCATGATCTTCATTTGGGGGACAAGTGAGAAAAGCAGAAAGGAAAAGGACACAGAACGAAAGATATTGGAGCCTATTGATGTTGCTTTTACTTCCATTTTCATCCATACAAATGAGATAGAAAAATAGTTTATTTTTTATCAAGTCCATGTTAGGTTAACAATGAATTTTTAAATCCTGCCTCATACATATTTTACTGTAAAAAATTTATTTTAGGAACATCATTTTAAATTTTTTCCCACTAAATTACAATTTATACCCAAAATAAAATGAATGACAGACATTTTTCTGTTTCACTCATGTCTCCTCAGTGGTTCCTAAATGCATATATATGAACATACTGTATCAGAATCACTTTGGGAGTTTGTTTGTTTTGTTTTTTAATAACAGATGATAAGACTTGTTCTGCAGATTCTGAATCTGAAAGGCTTGGATGGACTCCAACAATTGGCATCTATAGTCTCCTAGAAGCACTGATGCTCAGAAGAACTGAAAAATACACCTTTTAGGTAACTACATTTTTAGGGATTCAAAAGATATTACATTCCATATATGTGCACAGAGTAAGATACTCTGTGTGTATCCATATAATATATGGGTAAAGGGTCAGTTGCTCTATGTTTACATGGAATATAATTGAATTTACAAGGTATGATAAAAAATACAGTGAATATTCACATTAAAAATTTTATCACAGTAAAAGACACATTGTCATTAATCCCCCTCAAAATACTCCCCTCACTTCGGACACACTTATCCCATTATTCTTGCCACTTTCTGAAGCAGTTCTAGAAGTCCTCTGTCATGAATACCTTTAGTTGTGCTGTCATGGCTGCTTCAATGTCCTGAATCAATTCAAAATGTTTACCTTCCATGGTCATTTTGACTTTGGGGAAAACCCAGAAGTCGCACTGTGCCAGATCCGGTGAATAAGGTGGATGAGAACACACCATGTTTTTATTTGAAAGAAACTGCCATACTAGAAAGGATGTGTGACATGGAGCCTTACCATTGTGATCACAAAATACGGTAAATGCCTCTGAGTGCCATTCAACAGAAAGGCAGGGATCTTCAATACGGGAAGCATTACATGGAACCTTAGTAACAGTGTGTGACAAATTTCAACTTGTTCGGTTCAGTCAGTCAGGTGTGAGCTACGGTTAAGAGAAGGTGTGTTTTAAAGTGTGCCATAAATCATCCCCCATCTTGACAACACTCTGTGTCACACATCACTTCTGGAATACAGCAATTTCTGTCAAACAAAAACACTATGGTGTGTCCTCATTCACCTTATTCACTGGATCTTGCACTGTGTGACTTTTGATTCTTCCCCCAAATCAAAATGATTCAGGACATCAAGGCAGCCACAAAAGAGAACTTCCATAACTGCTTCAGAAAGTGGCAAGAACAATGAGATAAGTATGTTCGAAGCGAGGGGGAGTATCTTGAGGGGGATTGATGGCAATGTGTCTTTTACTATAATATATATATTTTAATTTAAACATTTACTGTATTGTTTGATCACACCTCATGTAAGACATTTCAAAGATATTAATATTCAAGATCATTCTTCAAGTTTGGTAGGCATAAAATTAGAGATGTTTCTTTCCCATTAAAAGCTTGGAAATCTTACACTTACTTTTGTGGGGATTCACTTGGGCCTCTTGAAAATTAGCTATTAAGTATAGGAAATTAAAACTTTGTGACAGGAAAGAAGAGCATTGGTGTTATTGATTTCGGTAAGGCAAAGGCAAAAAATGATGATTACAAGTCAATTGGCTGATTGTATTGAGTTGAATTCCACCTTGTTGATGTTTTATAAATGGGGTTTAGGTTGAAGGAGGCATGGAAATTTGATGGTAAGAGTTTAGAAAACAGAATGATATAGCTGACAGTTGTCAATGGAAACTGATTATTATGTAAGACTTACTATGGGGGACTCTAGAATAATGAGCTGGCAAAATTGTGGTACACTTGCTTTCACATGATCTATCTCTGTCTCTATTTACCATCATTCTTTGCATTATGTGTATATTACTAAAACATATTTGAGATTAAAATTACCAGTAAAGGAAGTGTTTATAAAAGAAATAAATTCACACACATGACAATAATGTTAGTGATCTTGTAATATCTTTAAGTCTTTATATTTCGTGCTCTTCTAAGGATATGCCATTATTAAACAGTCAATTAGAAGTTCTCTCTATATATCGCATCTCATCATATTTGCATTTTCTAAATACTTAAACATTGTTTTAATTAATGAAAAATTTGAAGCATTATAAATGTTCCATCATAGCAGAATGGTTTAGTAGATTATAATGCATAGATTATGGTATCAGTGAAATTTTTATAGTTTAGGTGTATTATGGGTATGATCAAATCAAAAAGAACAACACATTGTAAATAATACATAAAAAGGGGTATTAGTCCCACATATTTCAAGGTGTGCTTTGACATATCCTAAACATTCATGTAAGAAATTGACTTAATAATTAATTATATACACACACACTCCAAAACAGTTACAGGATCTATCTGGTTTAGAAGAAAATGTAAACGTGCCTTACAAATGACCTGTTCTTGCTGGACATTTGCCACTATCCATTTAATTTTAAAAAGGAAATGCAGGACTAGGATGATTTTTCTTTTTAATTGCATATAAGACTACTCTTTGGTTGCTATACTTTCGGTTGCACTGTCACTCTGTAACTTACTGTTTCCTCAACCTATTGTTCTTTTGTTACTACCCTTTGTCTAATGAATTCATCTCAGCCAGCCCACCTGGTCAGTAGATAATGCCTCACTTCTTACTTTTAACTGCCTTGTTTCCCAGTAAAATACACGCGCACACACACACACACACACACACACATATATATATACACGGTGCCAAAAAAATGTAGGCACATTTTAAGAAAGGAAAAAACTGTATCAAAATTACGCTGATGGTAACCATTTTGACCACCTCCTGTAATTGTGGAAGTCAAATGTGACTTCTTTTCACATTTGTGCATCTTTTGATGTCGGTATATATTGAGTATTCATCTTTTGTTATCGGTATATATTGAGTATTATTTTAATCTAGGTTTTTCTTTTCTTAAAATGTGTGTAATTTTTTTGGCACCCTTTGTGTGTGTGTGTGTGTGTGTGTGTGTGTGTGTGTGTGTGTGTGTGTGTGTGTGCGTGTGTGTGTATACTTCAATAGACCTTCCACTACTCTTTCACTATTTCTTTGTCTTCTTTCAGCCACCTCAGCAGTAGTTATTTGGGGATAGCTATAACCAAAATAAAGTTTCCAACTCTTTGTTATTTAATATTGAGTGTGGATAACAGAAATAAATTAGACAGCATAGTTGTGGGAGGTCTTAAATTTATGGTTTGAAAGTCTGAAAGAATACCAGTGTTCTTTAATTTGAGAATTGAATAATAACTGTGGGGGCATACATGCCATAGTCCAGTGATCCTCAAACATTAAAAATGCAAAATTTCCACAGAGATTCTGATTCTGTATGCTAAGATAGGGCCTTAGGACTTATTTTTGCAAATGGCTCATGGCATTTTTAATGCAAGTACTCCATGGACTATAATTTGAAAATATGGGCTACTGCATGCAGCCATCAGGCTGTGCTCTACACCAGAACCCCTCGATCTTCAGTGTGCACAAGAATCACTGTGTTTCTTCTTAAATTACAGGCTCCAATTCAGTAGGTCTGGAATGGGGCCTGAGATTCTACATTTCTAACAAGTTCCCAGATGCTGGTCCACAGAGCATACTTTGAATAGCAAGACATTATTAGGGAGCAATATGCACATAGATGAAGGTATTAATGGCAAGTACTGGAAAAATTGGAGGCCTGTGAAAAATATTTTCATAATCTGTTTACAGGTCCAGGTTTCCTTGGCCTTTCAAATTGAATTAATTTGTCAGTAAGCATGGTACAGTATTAGAGGAAAGTATTGGCAATATATATTTGTAAAATAATTGGATAAATGTGAATCAATTTTTCCAAAGTGATGTTCATGGTCTTATTAAAATTACTAAACAAGAATTCTGAAACACTGTGAATAAAGTACTGTTATTAGTTTGTTAGGGTTGCCATAACAAAATACAACAGACTTGGTGGCCTAAATAACATAAATCAATTTTCTCATAGTTCTGGAGGCTGGAAGTCCAAGATCCAGATGTCAGTAGGTTTGTTTTCTACTGAAGGCTCTCTCAGCTTGCAGATGCTCACCTTCTCTCTGTGTCTACACATGACCTTTCCACTGGGCTCATGCATCTATAGAGTCTCTACCTCTTATATGGATTGAGACCCCCCCCAGTATGACCTCATTTAACTTTAACCTTAAAGGTCCTATCTCAAAATACAGTCAAACTGGGGGTTAGGGCTTCCACATAGGAATTTTGGGTGGAAACAGTTCAGTCCATAACAAGTATATATTGATGAATGTGAAGCCCAAATAAGTTATATTTAAAAAATTTTTTTCCATTGGATTTGTAGGGGAAAAGGCTCTTAAATACAAGAACCTTAAGTCTGTACTGTGTCATGGGCTAAACTGTGTTTCCTCCTAATTTATATGTTAAAGCCTTAAGCCCCCGTACCTCAGAATGTGACTGTCTTTGGAGATAAGACTTGAAAGAAGTGATTAAGTTAAAATAAGGTCATTAGGGTGGTTCCTTAGCTAATCTGACTGGTGTCCTCATAAGAAAAGAAAACTGGACACACAAAGAGACACCAAAGGTGTGCATGCTCAGATGACCATGGGAAGAAGCAACAAGAAGGCAGCTGGCTGCAAAGCAAGGAAAGAAGCCTCAGAGGAAACCAACTACAACCTCCAGGACAGCAAGAAAATAAATTTCCATTGAGACATCAGATCTGTGGTATTTTATTATGGCAGCCCCCAGTAAAATAATGCATCCTGATATGTCTACGAGCAATAAGAGTCAATACGGGACATTTTAAGAAACAATACACAGCTTTTGTCTCCTTTCATACTTAGTGAACCACACTTCATGTATCTCTTCCACAACACATGAAGAAAATTTCCTAAATATAAGACTAAATACTGTTGAATGCACTTAATGCAAATTATTACATCACAAACACAGGCTGAAGAACAGACCACTCTGAAAGCAATCCCAAAAGTTGTTTTTTCCCCCTAAATATCCTATAATTTTAAATGGTTATTAAATGAGAACTAAACAGCTCCAGCTGGTAACAAATTTTACATATTTCTTAAAAGTATAATTACAATTAATTAAAGATTAAAGTACTTCTGACATTCAAAAATAAGTCTTACCTTTGTTTTAGGTTCTAGAATTTTTACTCCATAAATTGATATTTGCAACTCAACTTTAGGAATTTTCTGGCCTTCAGATTTCTTGATATGTCTTGCAAACTACAAATGAAAAATTATTCACAAAGCTATAATTGTGTTTCTATAGAGAATGAATATATATATATATATATATATATATATATATATATATGTGTGTATATATATATATATATATATATATATATATAGAGAGAGAGAGAGAGAGAGAGAGAGAGAGAGAGTTTGTATTGAACTTTCATTAAATCATTGCCTATTAGAAAGTATTTTATGAACCCCACATAGCCTCACAATATTTAGAAATCATAATAATCTACCACTACTATCATTAAAATCGTACTGGTTGTCAATAACTTTCAAAAAACAATTTTAATGTACTTCTTTCATGGTATTCAAATAATTGTATTCATACCAATTTAGAAAATGAAAACTCTTTGTGGGACGATAAGCCAAGTTCAATTTCCCCTTTTGGTTCTTTTGTGTTTTTAATGCTGTTAGAGAACTTGCAGTCTACCAGTGCTGTATATGCCATCATTGTCATTTCTCGGTACTTACCTTGCTTGATATACCATCCTACCCACTCAAATCAGTGAATGAAGAGACTCATTACCATATTCAAACTGAAGCTAAGAAGTGATGTAATTATTCAAGTTAAAATACATTACTTAGAACTAGACTCAGTCTAGAATTACAAATACTAGTGAATTTCAGATAACATTAACTTTTTTTAATGTTTTCAAGTTGTATTTATTGTATCTTCTTATTGAATTAATTCTTATTGAATTAATTTGAATTAATTAATATGTAAATACTTGTTAGGTTCTGTTATAAAATCAAAAAGAAAATCAGAATAGTCATGTACTTAGCAGATGGAATTTCTGCCTCTCTGCTACTAGCACTGTGAGAACTGGTGCTGGAAAAAAATTACAGGAGCCCAGGTAATTTGATTAAATAATGAATATATTTTTAAAACATTTATTTTATAGTACACATATATACTCTATATGTATACACACAAATTATACACACACATATGCTATTTACTATGTCTCGTGTAATATTTCAGACATATTTATACTAAAAAAATTAGTCATCGTTTATCTGAAATTCATTTATCTGAAATTCAAAGTTTACTAAGTGTCCTGATTTGTCTAGCAATCCTACTCTCTCCCTACTTTCCTTCTGTCCTTCCTCCTTCACCTTTCTTTTTAAGAAATGAAAAAAAGGGAGGGAAAAAAACTATTGAAAAGAACAGGATTTCTTATTCCTCTTTTAGGGCTTCAAAACATTATTTCTTAATGTAACATCTTTTCAGCATATGGATCATCCTAATGTGATTCAAAATAGGTTCAACATAAGGCAGGGTAGGGTTTCAGTTCTCTTTTGTGTGTCATATTTATTTGCATTGTTCATTTTTCACTAATTTAGGGCAGATGTGAATACACATGGTATAGTTCAATCCTGGAGCAGAGCGTAGTTAAAGGCCTATTTCTCTCTTCATGGCCTTGCACTGCCATGGAGAATAATTTAATGAATGCATATACAAATGCCTTGAAGTGTCTGCCTTGATATCCTGGGGGTGGGGGGATACCATTCATTTTATTTAATTTTGGGTGGTATAATTTTTCAGTTTGCTGTCAGTCTATTCTATAAATGTAGTCAGCTTTCTTTTTTTTCTTTTTTGTATCCAGCATTTTGCACATGGATTGAACTAATTTGTGCCAGATTTTTGTGTGTGTGTGTTTAAGAAACTTGTGAAATAGTTAAAACTTATCCCAGCTCTCTCTCAAAGAAAGTGTATTAATTTTGTTTCCTTTCCCTTCATAATCTCCTTCCTGCATTGGCATAATTAAAATAATTTGGGATGTTCACACATAAAGGCTTACAAAATCCATCTATGTGAATTAATCTAAACAAAGCCATTCCCATACTGGGCTGCAGAAGCATTCCAAGCTGGCTTCCTCGGGGCTGTCATTTCCAGAAACAGACAATGAGCAGTGGCTCTTGATGCCTTTTCCACATCTGGACACGACCACTCCTGTGACCTCTTTTAGTTTCTAAAAAGTCTACCACAAATCACTAATATTATACTTATCTATTGAGATATTTCTTTTCTGCCAGGAAAAAGGGAAACAAGAATGGAAGAAGGAAGGGAAGAGGGGCTCGAGGTAGGAAAAACAAATAGGGGAGGAAAAGTAGGGGAAACAAGAGAGGAGATAAAAAGAAATACAGATAAAATATCTGATCTAAGGCTTTGAAGCCTTTTTCTCTGCTTCATGTCAAGATGAAGTAATTGTGTTCCAAGAAGATTCACAGGTTATCCAAGCTGATACATTGGTCATAAAATGGGTCTGCAGCAGACTTAGAACCTAGTTTTGCAGCTACCCAGCACTAAATAATTCTTCTTTTGCGCAACATATTTTCTGCATTAAAAAAAATAAATCTCCCAGTCCTATTTTCATATATATCAAGGTTTATACTGGTTATTGGCCTTGACTGTTACACAGATGTTGCAAGATACTTATGGCTAAAATGCTTAAGGTTATATTTGCTCAATCTGTATTTTAAATAGAGTATAATAGTCTCATTCAATCCATTTTTTCTGAAATTTATGATGTACTGTATTCTATAATTTGCACGTTCCCTCTAAGTCTCTTTTTCCTACTTATAGACCTCTTAACTGTGTTCCAAAACACATGTTAGAACTTACATGTTGAAGACATGCTCATGGTTCTTACTTACATGAGTAGTCTTTTCTCTCCCTATTTACTTGAATGTTAATACTTAAAGAGCTTTTTGGCAAATTTCTTTCCATTAACTGGATTCATTGCTTGGTCACCTAGATAGTGATCTATCATTAAAACTTGCATATAATGATTAATAAAAAATATTCAAAGGGGAGTAAAACATAAGCATCTGGAGGATAATCTGGATACAACAAACAAACAAAAACAAGACTTTATCACCATAAAATGATGGAAGGATGAAGTATTACTTGAAATACATAAAGTGCTTTGTTAAATATATGTCACTGATATCTAGAACAGCTAAAGAAAACTTAAAGGAGCACTACTAAGTTTCAATGTCATCATCGTATAATTTGTATTTATTTTTCAGAGGACTTTTAAAAAAATGAAATGTAACTATATTATTAATGAAATATACATAAGGCAAGAAAATTAATAAATTTATTATTTAGCCAAATATTCTGAGCTATTACTCCTCTTGGTGGTTCTTATATTTAATTGTTAATTTATTTTAAAGTATTTCAAATAATCCTACAGGAAAATCAGCTATGTATGTATGTTTGCAATTAAATCGAGCTCTAACCATTTTATTAGTTAAATTAAACAAAGAAGCATGAAAAACTAATTATTGAAAATCTTTTAAGTTTTCCATCACATTGTATTAATCCTAAATTGCAAATTTTTCTTTAATGTCAGAAGCCAATATAGTAATATTGCAAACTTTTGGAAAATTTAGTAGATATAAATAAAATATTACCATATGCAGCAAAGGAAATAAAATGCTAAACTATAGTGGGTGAAAAAGCAGTCGGAATACATATGTTTAAGAAAAACAAACACGGGGGATGTGTACTCAAAGTAGAGTTAATGAGCAAATTTGTTTTCTTTTAGTGGAGCCATAGCACCATCTTCTGGTCATTTCTATAATACATGACAGCAGAATTAAAGAGGAACCAAGGTCTAAATTATTGTTTAAAAATGTAAATACTATGTAAATACTCTTATATACTTTGAGTTGTAGCCTCTGACGCACACACACACACACACACAAATAAATTAAAAATAGGTAAAAAGTACTGTTTTATTCATTTTCATTAGTTCATGAATTACCCTCAGATATACTTTCCTGTTCTACAAAATTTTTGCAATCAGCAAAGATTACTTATTAAATACAAATTTATTCTGAAAGATACTAGAAAGATAAAGCTACTATCAATTGAATATGCATTTTTAAATTACACCACGTAGTTCTTATCTTATTGGAAATCACGTTCCTTTCTGAATAGTACATTTCCAAACATGAAACTACATAGGAAGTGGATATAAAGGCCCACGAAAATCTATAAAAAAGTAGCCATTATTTCTAAAGCATTTCATTTCATATCTCTCTATATTTTATCTAGCCATTATGTAATTGAGTCCTTTTGGTTTGGAATTTGGGTTGACTGAATTAAGCACCTCCTAAGTATAAAGAAACATGAAGTGTAAATATCATTATTCTTTTATAAAACATTCTGATTGTAGTGAGGTTGGACTCATGCCCAGAGTGTGAAACATTTCGAACACTTAAATAGGATCTTATTCTAAATGTTGTCCATAAACTGTGAGACCTTTTAAATTCTTCATTAGTGCTTAAAAGTATTGGCCAAAGAAGGGCAAGTCTGAATCATTACCTAATAAGTAGTGGAAAGAAATGGTTGGCTAGTCCACTTTGTTTCAAATGGAAGTGATATCATCTTGGGACCTTATAACATATTTATTTAAAACATTAAGCAAAATATTTACATATAAAATGAATGGATAAAATATTACCCGTATCATCAATAGGTTCTTGGAACTACAGTGAAACAATTTATAATGAAACCAATTTTGCCACAGGTTAATTGAAATAAATAAGAGTTAAGTTCCTACAGCATTTCATCAACATTATGACAAAACAACACTGAATGAAATAACTTTAGTCGAGGACCTGCTGTAGTGGTATGTTAGATGATCTTAATAAGATAAAGAAGAGACTTCTGATGGAAGCAACCTAAGTGTCCACTGATGGATGAATAAAGATATATATAATGGAATGTTAATTCAGCCATAAAAAAGGAAATCTTGCCATTTGAGACTAGGATGGACCTTAAGGGCATTATGGTAAATGAAATAAGTCTGACAGAGAAAGACAAATACTATATGGTCTCACTGATACGTACAATCTTAAAAAATAAAATAAAAATTAACTCATAGATAAAGACAGCAGATTAGTGGTTGCCAGAGGCAGGGGGTGGAAGGTTAACAAAATGGGTAAAGATGATAAAAAGGTACAAACTTTTAGGTATAAAATAAATAAGTCCTGGAGATGTAATATACAACATAATGACCAACTATAGTTAATAATACTGTATTGTGTATTTGAAAATTGCTAAGAGAATAGATCTTAGAAGTTTTTATCACAAGAAAAAAAATTGTAACTCTTTGGTGATGGATATTAACTACACTTATTGTAGTTCTCATTTCACAATATATACAAATACCTAATTATTGTGTGTACCTGAAACTAATGTAATGTTATATGTTAATTACATCTCAATTTAAAAAAAAGATGAGAATTCTGTTGAAGGAGTTTTTAAAATCTTAAAATCTCACGAAAAAGAATGCATGCTAAGATGTGTGATATCTTACGTAAAATTTTCTTAGGATACTTGCTAATTATGAGTATGTGGAGTTGCTTATTAAATGTCCTTTTATGCTCTTCATCTCACCAGTTCCCCATGTCTGCTCATGGACATGGCCAGGGCTTATTTGATTTGTTCATTAGGATATCTTTAACATACAGTGTCACTGCACATTCTGTTTTGGAATAAACTCTAAACTCCATGCTTTCAACTGCTTAACTGGTACATATGACATTCTAACTATTAGATATAGTCATTAGGCTATTTTCAGTTTTTGAGTTAGGGCGTGAGCCCACATTGTCCCAACAAAGTAAAGGCAAGATACTGAAAGCCAAAACTTATGAAACATGGCTGTTACATTTTGTTGTTGTTGTTGAGTATGAGAAATTACACCTTAGAAAAATAAGAAGAGTGTGCCACACTCCGGAAAATAATTAATTAACTATACACACTTAATAGTAAATATTTCTTTGATCTGCTGATATTTATTTAATAGTCCATTTTTAACAGAGTGAAGTCATATCTACCATAAAGTTATTCATGCCTTGATCTCCATCGGTCTTCCGATAACTTAAGGCAGGATCAATACACTAGACATTTATTTGTAGGTATTTCCCTACCTTTAGTTTCCTTACAGCATCTCTGACAACTTCTGTTCCTTTGGGCTGCTCCACTTCCGTACTGCCAAGAAACTGAAAATGGTCATTTGTGAGACACAATGTAGGCTTTATTACATCATATATAAGGAAATCATTCTGAAATATAACCTCAGATAATAAAATGATGCAAAAGTAATGGAAATCTAAATCTTAATTAAATAGAAGAGTTATTAATTTACATTATTTTTAATGATATAAAAATGCCCATATTATTTAATCACATACAATTCTTATTATTCAATGATTTTTAAAAAACACATCTTCTTAAATAATTTACTTGCAGATTTTTACTGGGAAGAAAACTTTATTTGACTGGGAAGAAAAAAAGTAATTTCATTGGGCCCAAAGGAATAAAGTTGACCTCAAAATTTAATATTTAAAACATATTAAAAAAATGTTTTAATGTTACCTGTAAATTCAAAGCACATAAATGTTTTTCATTCCTTAATTTAAATGTCAATAGTATATTTTAAGATATTCATATGGTTTAGTACAGTTTATTATTTCAAATGAACATTTATCTTTGTTTTCCAATTATGACATTTATACTGCATTTAAAATTTTAAAATACAAAATTTTAAAATACTTTTTTAATACCCAATATACACCATCCATCAAAGCTATAAGCTAAACCACATTAAACAATAAAACATACATGAGCTACAATTTTACTAAGTATTCAAATATCCCTGAAGGTTTTTGGTTAAAACCTGACTTAGCCAAAAAAAAGAAAAAGAAAAAGAACAAAATTTTGTAATAACACATTGTAATAAAATCTCTATTATGAAGAGACATAATACCTCCAACACAGGAATCCAATATCACAAAATGTTCAAGACCAATTAGAATTGAAATATAGGTATTTTATTCTATAAAATATTTCTGCATGAATAGCAAATAATTAAATGAAGTGTATATAGTTTCTCAAAGACTTTTCTGTCACATACTACTAATTATACCACCAAAGTGAGTCACGAATTTATCACTTCTTATATACATGGTGGTGGTGTGTGTGTGTGTAGGGGGGGTTATGTGTGTGTGTGTCTGTGTGTGTGTGTTTGTGTATACTTTACATAAAATGATTAAACACAATCTTTTTCAAAGAATGAAAGGGAACAAAATAGTAATGTCACGCATGATATCCTTTTATTTCACCTTTCATTCCTTCCTTCATTTTTTGAAAAAAAAAAAAAAAAAAAAACTAATTAGAATCTTGATTTTCAAAATGGGCTCTCTGTATTACCTGTATGAGAATTTACCCAGGGAGCAGGTTAAAATATAATAATGCAGACTCCTCGGTCAAATAAACCAGTATCTTTAAAGGTAAGGCTAGGAAATTCTACTTCTTATAACATCCTACATGGTTCTTTGTACTAAAGTCTATGGAACAGAGTTAAAAAATAGTAACAGGTCAGGAAGATAGTGGAAGGCAGATACAAAAGGTGAGCTGAAAATACAGGAGATAACTGCTGATCCACTTTCTGATGAGGCCATGGAGGAGGAAAAGTGAAGCTCAGAAGCATTAAGGCCAAAAAAGTTTCACCAATCAGATTCTATAAGGTACAACAGTTCTTTTCTCTCATATGCTCAAACGACTGCTACTAGGGCCTAGATACAATATCATTAGGCACTTGGTTTGCCTCAGTGTGACCTCAAGTTGGTTGACGCAGGCCTGCAAAAAGACCAAAATCGATGGAGAAATTCTTAGCTTAAAAGGAATTGAAAACCTGCTACTAAGATGTGGGAGACAGCCAAATCTATTCCTGACACCAATGGACCTGTCACTTTTCCTGTGTCAGATCAGTGTATTCAGCCTTGACTGCTATATGATAGAATCACATAGGAGCTTTAAACTTAGACCTAGGAGTCTAAACTTAGTGCCTAGGAGTCTGATTTAATCAGTTTGGGGCTGGGCCAGGGCATCTGTGTATTTTAAAGCTCCCCAGGTGATTTTAATATGCCACCAGGTTTGGAAAGCACTGTTTTTGATCATCCAGAAAGGATAAAGGGGTTCAAGTGACAAGAGGGGAGTTAACACAATAGGAGCTATTTAGTTCTGAGTAAATCCATGGGGGTAACTCCTATTCTCAACATGTTTGAATTTATCATTGAGAGATTCCCTATGAGTGGGTGGTCCATTGCTAACAAGAACAGGGAGGCAAAGGTAGGCTCTTTATTGGTAAGTGATTCTTGAACTAGAAGAAGGAAGTATCTGATGTGTCAATAACAAACTGTAAGAGTTATTGGAACTATTTATGGAAAGAATATTCATACTTCGGCAGAAATGTCATGAGTCTTAAGTATTCTATGTAAATAGGCCCATATAAGAAAATTATGGAAGAACTCCAACAACATTCTAAATCAATCAACCCCTTGCTGTGCTGCAGGAACGTTTTAATTTGTTTCTTTCACATTGGCTTTAATTAATCCATCTGAGTAATAAAACACAGGGAAAAGCCTTGAATAATGGTGGGAAGTAAACTATAAAGACAACTATTAGGTTGGTGCAAAAGTAATTGTGGTTTAAAAGGTTAAAAATAATTGCAAAAACTGCAATTACTTTTGCACCAACCTAATAATCAGGAGCTTGACACTTCATCCATTTTTTTCCTATGTAATGTTAGATGACCTAAATGGAAATTATTTTAAAACTGAAAAGATTATTATGTATAATATTTCTTGTATTTTTAAATAATAAAAGGCATATAATACTTAGATTAAATAATTCATATTTTTATGCATTCTGTCTATCTATACAAAGTATTTACAAAACACTTAATATGATGCAGCATGCTGGAAAAACTCTAGGCATAGAATCTGAAGACGTTAGAAAAGTCACTTAATGTCTGCCTTATTTGGCTCTTGAAAAATAATAATAATAATATTGCTCTTCTCTCCTTTTAAAATTGTTCTGAAGATCAATTACAATAAGAGATGAAAGAAAAAACAACCCTCTGTAAACTGCAAAGTGTTTTATAATTATGAGGGATTGCCTGTCCTTTATGTAGTGATTGAGGGAGATACTAGAATTTAGTAGGTACTGTTGGTGCCTGCTCAGTTCTACTTGGATCCATTCACTTTATCAGCGTTGGGACCTAGCGTTGGGATCCTCTAGCTTCCGAGTGCTTTGCTGGAAATGGCTCTTTTGCAAGACCTTCTGAGGATTCCCTTTGGTCAAGTAAGTAACTTAGCCAGAGCTGGAAACACTTGGGAGTTTTTGCTTTCCCCGTATCATCACAACATTCTTTAGCCAATGACTGGTGTGGACATATAAAGACCCAACCTCTTTGCTTGGAGCTGGGGTAAACTCCAAGGTGTAATGTTAGGATGCAGAGCTTCCCTTGGAATCAGGTTCAGGCTGGGGCTCCCTCTGATGATGTACTCTTCTTAGATTTCTATGCTTTGTCTGTCCTACTTTCCAGTGTCCTTACTGGTTGTTCCTGGGAAATACTCCCTTAATAAACTCAAATCTTTGCTTTGGGGTCTAATTCTGGGAAAAACTGACATTAGACACAGTTAAATACTTAAATGCTTACATTCAGGAACATACAGTCTAGGATACAAACCCAAAAAGAACTGAAACACTGCCATAAGTGCTATCAATAGGCTTGAATATGGGTTAGAGGTAGGACTTTGGTTTTTATCTTTTTTCACTCCGCTTGGTGCCTGAAGGGTGAAAGAAAAGATGGAACTGAATCATACCATGGCCAAGGGATTAATCCATCCCACCCCAACCGAGTCATTGACTATAATAGTTGGGGACAGAAGGCTGGAGAGCTCTGGACTGCTAGATGCTAGCTAGACCTGGCTGAAAGCAGAGGTGAGGCAACTCACTGAAACAAAGAAACTAGGTCCACATGTGGAATTGAAAGTCCACTAGATCCTTTCACAGTCTGGCTCCCAGGAGATTGGCTGTTAGTCTTATAAGGCTCCAGATAGGATTCTTTTCTAGGCAAAGTGCCGCCCCCCGCCCCTCTGCAAAAAAAAAAAAAAAAGAAAAAAAAAAAAAAAAAGACAACCTGCGCTGACAGTGGGGTTTCTATGTGAAATAGATGGGCCACCTGATCAATCACTAGTTGACAAGTCCTACCTGTACAAGGTCAGACAATTAAGTTCACAAACTCCTCCTAGAAAAAGTGCTACACACCTCATTGCTGAATATCACTAAGGTCACCTTTGAAGAACTCCCCTTGGGAAGCTATGCACTGACGCCGATGCCTAGTCTACCCTTCAAAGCTATTTTGGAACTCTTTTTCTGGATTAGCCATCAGAGCTGTCGTGATATTACCCTTGATATCCTGAATGTCATCAAAATGTCTTCCTTTCAATATTTCCTTTATCTTCAGATAAAGAAAGAAGTCATTGGTGGCCAGGTCAGGTGAGTAGGGAGGGTGTTCCAAAACAGTTATTTGTTTACTGACTAAAAACTCCCTTACGGACAGTGCCGTGTGAGCTGGTGCATTGTCGTGATGCAAGAGCCATGAATTGTTGACGAAAAGTTCAGGTCGTCTAACTTTTTCATGCAGTCTTTTCAGCACTTCCAAATAGTAAATTTGGTTGATTGTCCAGTTGGTACAAATTCATAATGAATATTCCCTCTGATATCGGAAAAAGGTTAGCAACATTTTTGCAACAAGTTCATGAACTTAATTGTCAGACCTCATATACACAAGAACTGCCAGCTTTTCAGTGTCTTAAGTCTCAAAACACACCAATTATGTACACATATTTGAGGAAAGCCACTCACATGAAACACAGGGAGGAAAAATGAAGAAACAGGAACAAAAAGAACGGAAAGAATCAGAGATAGTCCATACAAATATGTTGCCTCCATGATAAAAACAGGATGCCAAATAAGGCAACACTTAGAGAAAAAAACAGCTCACAGAAATTGAAAACGTGATGCAGGCAATTTCAAATGTAGTGAGAATATTAGAAGATGAAGTTAAGGAAATTCATCAAGAAGTAATTAGCGGCAGCTGGTTAGCTCAGTTGGTTAGAGCGCAGTGCTCTTAACAACCAGGTTGCCGGTTTGATCCCCACATGGGCCACTGTGAGCTGTGCCTTCCACAACTAGATTGAAACAACTACTTGACTTGGAGCTGATGGGTCCTGGAAAAACACACTTAAATAAAAGTTTTAAAAAATAAAATTATCAACAAAAAAAAGAAAAATAATTATTGGGTGCTTACCATTTATCAAGTACTCTTTTAGGAGTTAGGGATACAGCAAAGAACCAAAAAAAGCAAATTCCCTCTCACTACTGACCTTACATCCTAGTGGAAGGAGCCAAACATAAATAATATGATATAAATAAGTAGATTATAGTGTATTAAATAGGTGCTCTGGAGAGATAGCAGAGATGAAGGGGAGCAAGTGCAAAGTACGCAAATGTGTCTCTGTGTTGTACCATTTAAAATAGGATGGTCGGAGGAGACCTCACCCACAATATAAAACGTAAACCAACCAGAAAGGCAGTGATATCTGGAGGAAGGCAGGCCAGGCCAAGGGAACAAGAAGTGCAAAAAAAAAGATGTTTAAAAAGAAGATAAAAAGACACATACACACAAAAAAATCAAACAGAACTACTAGAGAATTGGTCTAGGACAGTGCTTTTCAAAATCCAGTCCCCGGAACAGTAGCATCAGCATTATCTAATGCTGTTATAAAGACAAATTCTACTGATTCAGAAACTCTAGGGGTGGGTCCACCAATCTCTTTTAATATCTCCTTTCGGTGACTGTTCTGGGTGATTCAGTATAAAACCACATACAGTTCTAGAAAAAGAAAAGAAGAAAAACTGAAGGCAGAAGATTATCTAACACTTATCCAGAAACAAAGGTATGAATTTTCAGGACTTAAGATTACATCTTTGTTTGAGTGAAAACCTATGTATAAACACAATACACTAGGCTCATCATCAAACCACTAGAGACAAAGGAAAGATCATAAAAGATCCCAGAAAAAAACAAACACAAAGGACACAGGATATGAATTATATCATATTTCACATCAGCAATAATGGAAGAAAAATAATTTCAAATTCTAAGGAAAAAAATGATTTAGAGCCACTTTTCCAGGTTATGAGGAGAGAAAAGTGCATAGTGAGATATGGAAGGGACCAAAAAATTTACCTCCCCTGACCCAGTTCTCAGTAAGAAAAGAAGTGAAATAAAACAGAGGAAAAAAGGAACCCAGGAAACAGGGGAGGGACAACAGAACGGTGTTGATAACCATTACAGGTATGACAAACCAAGGCATAGCAGTCAGCAAGTTATCCAGAAACATAGAAGAAAGTAACAAAGGAACACAGAAGACTCCAAAGTGGTTCGTTCAGTGAGTGAGACTTGGGAGAAGGCCTGGGGAATATTATGCTTTTTTCATTATAATCCATGGGGAAATATTTGACTATTTAAAATAGACATAGATTACTTTGGTAAAACAAAAATTAAATTAAGCCTCCAAACGATAAGTTAATGTTGCACATACTCATTTATTCCTTAAATTTTTTTGAGTATTTACTATGAGTCAAACATTTACTAAATGCTGGGTATACAGCTGGGTAAAATGTCCCTGTCCTCATGGAGTTTATATTCTAGTGAGTGAGTGTAAGTGTGTCAATATCTTTATGTTTGTGTATGTCTTGGTCACAGATTTATAATATATCTTAGGTGGTATAAGTTAAAGTACCACACGTAATAACAGATAGAGTGGGCAGAGTGTGAGTAATATTTAAGATCAAGTGATCAGGAAAGTTCTCTCTAAAAAGGTGACATTTTAATAACAGAAAACTTAATGAAAGAAATGAAATATGCACTCAAACAAACTGAGGTTAACATGCCTCTAATGTGTCAGCTGGAGAAGTAGAACTAACAGCTGGATGTACAAAGTGGAGCTTGGGAAAGCAGAATTCTGGGTAGAAGGTGTGGAATAGGGAGACCCTGGCACTGAGGTCTCGAAGGAAGGCCTAAGAGATTGAGAAGAGTGTCAAAATCATGGGTTCCCAGGCAGCTGCCATGTTTCAGAGGGAGATGAAACATAATGATGCAGCAAACAGGAATAAGATAAATGTTCAGGGAAATGGCAAGGAGAGTAAAAAAAGTGACATCATTAATACTCCTAATTGACATTGTCAGATTAGCAAGTGAAACTACACACACTGCTCTTAGTGGGGATGTAAATTGGCACAGGCACTCTGGAAAAAAGTAATTTCTTTTAAAACTAAACATGGGCTTATCATAGGGTACAGCAACTGCATTTTTCAGGGTATTAATCCCAGAGAAATGAAAACTTATGTTCATGCAAATATGTGTCCACCAATATTCATATTTTTAATAGCCAAACACTGGAAACAACCCAGCTGTCCTTCAGCGAGTGAATGGTTAAACAAACAGTGGTGCATATGTATTATGGAATATTACTCAGCAATACAAATGAATGAATTCTTGACACATACAACAACTTGGGTGAATCTCAAGGGAATTATACTATATAAAAAAAAGTCCATCTCAAAATGCTTCTTTTCTGTTAGGTATTTACCTAAGCAAAAAAATACAGAAACATTTTTTTATATTCTCTTAGAAAATGGGACATTGGTATGTTTAACATTTTAAACTGAGTAAAAATAATTGTCTTTATGTTGTAGCAACTTTTAGGTCTTAGTTCCTCTACGTGGCAGAAAAAATACCAATGATGATAAGAAAGTATAATGTTATCAGACTGTTTTTGATATACATGTTGATTCAGATTGTTATTTTTCAGTGTGTGGCAAAGAGCAAAAGAAAAGTTATGTGTTCTGTGGCAAGTGATAATGCTCCATGCCATTTGTTATTAACTATTCAAAATTTTTTCCATTATTTTCCTTCATGGCCCCAAAATAACAACACTCATTTCAGCACACATCTTTTTCAGAAAGATCAGACATTAAACTTTATGTAAGTACAAGTGCGCATCTTGTACAACTGTGGGCTTGTGCTTTGCAACTCTGCAACAAAATTTTTCTCTTTACTTATGAATAAACATTTGTATTTTAATAGTAATGCATGTTCACTATAGGAAATTTAAAAACTACAGAAAAAAATGTGTCAGTGAAAATAAACAACTTTTATCTTATAACCAAGAGGTAAATATTACTGAAAATATTGTTTGCTATCTTTCAAATTCATGATACAAGAAAAGTAATCTGTCAGAAAATATTAGGCAAACTTATGAAAATAAAGAAAACCTCTTAAATTGCTATATATGATTGATTGATTGGGCATTATTGTGTGTGTGTGTGTGTGTATATATATATATATATATATATATACACACACACACACACATATATTTTAATTTTGACTACTAGTTGAGTTATTAAAAGGGTTGAAATTAAAACACTGAATATGACTCCTAAGCAATATGGATAATAAAAAAGATATAAAGCACAAAAGAGACATTTAGAATATATTAAACTATGAAAAGTAAGCTGATAGCAATCTAAAACTATTTTGTGTATTCTTAGTTTATATATTGAAAGGTATGCATGACAACATGGCATATATTTTCCACAGATTTTACAAAATATAAAATGTCTTTATAAAATCTTCTTTAAAGACTTTGACAAATACAGAGCAAATTTCTGACAATATGAAGCAAATTATGTATTCATACAAATATTCCAACCCATGTGTCTCTCTGCTGAATATATTTGAATACATAGCAGATGTCTGTACTCACAAAAGGTATTTTAGAGGCTGCTGTCTGTTGAAATTAAAAACACAAAAATGTTGTCAACTCACTATTATATGCAAAATTTTTACAGACTTCTTCACTTAAACTTCTATTAAGCTATTTCATATTTGGCTTAATATGTTTCAAAATTCCCACAACTATTTTTCAATTAATCAAAATGATAGAGACTTAAAAACGAATCTCAAGTGATGTCTGAATTCATTTATTCTATTTCTTTCATTGCATTCCATATGCCAACAATAAACATTTTGTAGAAACATGAGTGAAAGTTTCAGGATTCCACCTTCGTTTTCAAATATTATTTGAAATTGACTTTTTTTTTTCTTCACTTTAAAGGTTAGTTTGTTTTATGACGTGCTTCTTTGCCAGTAGAGAGCACTGTTGGACATCATATGGACCCATTTATGATATCTACTTTGCTCGCTTCCTGAAATGCTTTTAGAATCACTCTTTGAGTAATGTAGGGTGTTATTTTCTTAATGCCAAATTAATAACCATTAAAATAATTAGCTAAAGAGTTACTAAGTCTAACTGCTATGAAATTTGACACTATTTAACATATGAAGGAGCTAATTTGTAAAGGAAAAAGCTAATTTATAAAGGAAATAAATGGAATACATGTTTATATCAAATTCAAAATATGCTAATTTTATGTAGATAATATGTTCTCTACATAATTATTTTAAAATATTAAGGAAAGTAATTTCTACGTTTTACAACATGATTTATTTAACATCAAAATTAAATAACGATTGCTACCATAATGACCAATGGCTATTCTAATTATAGAAAAAAAATCAACGGTGCGTCTCTAGCTTTGTAACCAAGGTTGCAGAGCCTTAAATAGGATGGGGCTAATATTCTTGGCGCTAACTTGACTGCATACATCTATTTATAAAATAAATAAATAAATAAACCTCTAGGTACTCAACTGCAACCCGTAGATAAGCCATATAGGAATATAGGAGTAAGCCAATTTAATTTTATAGGCTTTATTTGGCTGACTTGTGATGCCACAGTGCCAAGCAATACAGGAAAAACCATTCTTTAAAAAGTACATCATAACAGTCAATTGCTAAAGAAGGGTCAGAATCAATTGGATTTAAGCCTATTACTTAATTGCCAAAACCATAATCCTGAAAAAAGTAATTTAAATAGATCCACCAAAAAGAAAAGTTATACTTTAAATTTTAAATTAAGTACTCTAAAGATTATCCTTTAAAGTAGGGCCAGGAAATTTTGATAGAGAATATAAAAATACTGGGCTTAGTATTAGAACATCTACATTTTATATTTGACTTGATCTTTAGGTTTCTCATTTTATTATAGTAAGTTTATATTACATTACATCTGCTCCTTTTTTACATGGATATGGAGTGTATTATTTTAATAGGCTGTTGATTTTAAAATAAGCCTTTAAAGTTTAAGCCAAAACAAACCTACTTGCTATCAACAAGAAACTGCTTATTACCCCCTGTGCAAGGGTCTCTCAAACAGCTTGAATCACATGGTCACAACATGAAGCAATGAGTTTTTGTCCTATCCCAGACATCCCTCCAACAGTCACTTCCTCCACATCTGATGAGTAAGACAAGTGGAATGAAGGACAGGGCCATTCATTTGAAGTATTACAAAAATAAATAAGCACCAACTTATACAGAAAACCAGCATGGGCTTTGGAGCCAGACAAGCTTCACAATCCATTTTCTCATTAGAGAACCACATGATTGTGGATTGTGAGGACATTCTCATTCAAACTTCATTATTTTATGGATGTGAAACTGAGGACCAGGGAGGGAAAGGGACTTCTCAAGGTGTGAAGTTTGTTAGTCGCAGAGCTAGCACTGGGATTCCAGCTCTCCTAATTTTCAGACACGTAGTCTTACCTTTGCTACCTTAAAGAAAACAGAAATAGAATAAAAAATAATAGAGTATACTGGATATGTATTACTCATTTATGCCACATCTATTTGGCTAATTCAGATTTATGTTACAGGTTCTCTCTATAATGAGATAGCTAAGGGAATCAACAAATATTTAGTTGTCTTTATAGTTAGGTAAGCTGAATTGCCAAATACCATTTATTTATTTATTGAACTTCTCAGAGCCTCCATTTCCTCATTCATAAAATTGGAATAAACTCATAAGAGTTTTTGTGAAAAATAAATGAGAAAATCCAACCAATGACTGGCACAAAGAGAATATTCACTGAATTCATGCTTAGAAATTAAAATAAAATAAGTTATAACAAACAAATAAAAGGAGCTAACCCACCCACAATGGGCTGTGAAGTAAGCAAGAACAAAACCTATTTTAAGCCCCTAGTGTAAGAAGCTAGGCTCTTTACCAACTCAAATGCAGGTATACTTTTTTCCCTCAACATTTTATTGGCTATTTTAAAACATTTATTATTCTTAATACTCATGGCACTTAAATTCAATTATAATTCTCGCTGCAATTTAATCAAATAAAACTAGAGACAAGTGAGAGTTTTAGGATATCTCTATATGATATGCCTATTTGTAGATGCCTCATCAATAAGTATTTATACTGTTATTCAGAAAGGCCAAGTACTTTTTTTGTTAAATATATTCCTACATGCTTTATAGTTTTGGGTAAATAAGATTTTCTTATTCTATTTATAAAAAGTTATTGCTCTATAGAATATATTTACCCTGTATTCAGTGAGCTTATCATATCCTTTTATTAAGCCTAGTAGTTTTGTGGTTTTTTTTTTTTTTCTTTTACTTTGAGTCTCCTGGAATATAATTATCAATAAACTGAAATACATTTCCTTTTCTTTTTCAATACTGTTACCAATTATTTCATTTTCCTTGCTTACTATGAGTTACAAAACAATGATGAATAATAGTGATAATAAGTATCCATATCTTATACTTAATTTTCATGGAACTTAAGCCTTTGGCAATACAATATACTGATATTGTTCTATTTCAGTTAAACTTTGACAAAGTAATTGCCCCGAATCTGCTTGTGTTCCTGAACTCTGTCCAAAAAGAATATATTTATGTGGAGTAGTCCCTTACATACCAAGAACCCCTTATCTCTCTTTATCTCTTTTATTCCCCTAATGAGAGAACATTATTTAAATTAGCAATCCTCCTAATTCAAGGGATAGCATTCCCAGTACTTCTCCTCTGAGACGCTATATCATCATCATCATCATCATCATCACCATCATTATTATTTCTATAACCTAATCCATTTCAAAAGTACTTATTGTGCATCATCTATGTGTCTGGTACTAGTCTAGATATCAGGGATACAGCAGTGAACAGAACAGACCCAAATCCCTGACCTACTAATGCTGCTATAGGCTACACCTTATCTTCATGAACACAGAGGGTTACTATACTTTTCTCACAGGTTCTTTCATTCCACTCTACGTACAGCTTCATTATTTAAGTACAATATAGACTGCAACAAGAAAGGGTCCTAACAAACAATAATCGCCACAGTACAGTTTGCTGGCTGTAAGTGATCATTATTTGTTTGAAATCATAAGCCATTTGGGAGAACACTCCATCCTTAGCTGTGAGCAGAACTTCTCCATACTTGAATGTCAGCATGTGATCACATTAAGACACTTTACTACTCAAATCGCTGTCCTCTTTTCTCTAGAAAGGGAGGAAAATCTACTTTTCAGATCTTGATAGGTTGTGCACAGCTCTTCTGAGTGAAAAATGAGCGTGAGCTAATGATACTCCTTAAATGCAAACTTATTCATTTCTTTAACAGACTTTCTGTCAGTGATTAATACAGCCTGATAATTCTGTGAGGCATTGCAGCATGCAGAACTTTCACTAGTGGGCTTTGAAGGTTCAAGAAAAGAAGACTGGATCCTGTCCCGGGGATTTTATCTCCTAGATTTAGAGATTCTAACACAGATAAGGAATGACAAAGAAAACAAAAAACAAAACAAACAACCAACACAAACCTGAGAACTGGAACAAATTAAACTAAGCTTCCTGTCAGTGACCATGAATGTACTGTTTTACTCACTTCCATCAGGTGCCTCCAGGGGCACTAGCGTGAGGCTCCACACCAGAGCAGGCCTTTCATTCAACAGCTGTGTACTGAAGACCCACTATGTGTCAGGCACTGTTTCGAGTATTTGAGTACAGAGGTGAACAGAACAGTCAAAGATCTTTGTGGATGTGGCTTAGTGGACCCATATCAAAGGGATTTAGCGTCACACGGACACAGAGTTTGAATTCTGGCTCTGCCACTTGATAGGTCTATGGATCTTCACATCGCTGAGCAGCAGCTTATTCTTTTGTAAAATGTATATAAATATCCCTATATTATAAGTGGGTTGTGAGCAAAAGTTGCTTGGGTAAAGTGCCTGATACATAGTAGGCATTCAGTAAAGATTTGCTTCCGTTCAAAAAATGCTCCTCAGTGATGCATAGGTGTTGATTATTTGATTCTGTATCCTAGAGTAATACTGGAAAAACAGGTTTATGACTGATTATTTTCAACATGGGTCAGGGCTTTTTGGAGGGGTTTCTTATTTTATAGATTCAACATAATTCTATTAATAGGACCTAAATAATTCTGCTGGGAAGCTGGTGACTCTCTGGCTAATTAAATGACAGATGGAGAAATAAAGAAGCATCAAGCACCCGCCAATGGCAAGGTTCTGGCAATTCCTACAGCGGAAGGAGCAAATCACTGTGATTGTGTAATCATTTGAGTCCATCTACATTAAGGAGTCTGCCTTGCAATCAGATGCTGATGTGAGCAGATACTCTGTTTTATCTCATTAGCTAAGAGCCTAATTCTCTCTTCCCCATTTGTAAAAGTGAGCAATTATTCTGCTTCCATTATCACAACTCTTCTTCATGCTCTTGTTACAATTAGGCCAATCCTATATATACTTCTAACTTCAATTTGATGATTGAGTTCATTTCTTAAAGTCCATACTTTTTCTTTTTAAAGGCAATTTTGTCTTTTTTCAATACTTGAAGATAAGTATACTAATTAGCACCACTTTGTCTTCACTATATTGCTTACTTGGTTATGTTTGAACCTTACTATCTGCTGATTTTATTTGATTTTCCTTAGCCTTTAAAAAAATCAATCCTTGCATATTCCTGGTCAGCTTATGAGAGTATTTTTCAGCTGCCCTTTAAAAGTTCTAATCCTAGTATTAACAGAGACCTTTGTTTTTATTGGACTATATCTAAAAAAAATAATAACCTTATTAGTGAGTATAATTCCAAATTGCATATAAACTTCCCTTTACATATACAGAATTATATTGTAGATTACTACTTTCCTGAAAAATAACTATATACATTTCCATTTCCCATGATATATTTGATACTTGTATATCAAATACTTAAACTTATTATTTTCAGAATGCAGAACTGGTATTTGAGACGAACATTTACCCTATATACACATCATTATTAATATGACTAAAGTTTAAAATAAGTTACTTATTTTTTAACCTGTTTTTAATGTAAGCATTTTGTGACATGGCATTACAATTCATTGCTCATCAGGCTTAATATAAAATACATATACTGACTCAATCCAGAGATTAATTTGTTTTCCTTTAAAAGCAATAAATGCCATTAAAATGCACAAATAAGTGAAGTATGGGCAACGATATGATAGCTTTAGAATTATTTGCCTCTCATATCAGGGTTGATCTAATATAAATTTCAAAATCATAGTATGTCCATAGAGATTATGGATGCTGCTATATGTAAAATTTAGGAAACAAATGGCATTGTCTCTTTGCTCCAAAAATGTACATTCTGTTACTGAATATCCAAGTCGAAACATCTGTACAAACCCAGGAACCTTCAACCTATAAAGTCCCAATAAACCCCATAATGAAATTTTACCAAAGACTCTGAGAGTTACTGCCATTTTAACATGATTAATTCTTTATCTCAAAGTCAGAGAGAATTTCATAGAGCAGACAGGTTGTGGGAGGGCCTTTGTTAAGTCCTTGATGACATCTCACTGGAGCTGGAGAGGCGTCTTCAGTCACTAGAACCCCATCTGTCAAGCTATGCCTGTGGAAATCCTGCCAACAGTCTGAAGGAAGGAATGCAAAGTGGGTGGATGGTAGGGAAAAATGTCAGGAGAAGGGCAAATAACTTTTTCCTAATCTGTCAACAGTCTTAGCGGCTCCACAGAAAGTAGTTTCGGCTTCCGGCTGTAAAAACACTTCCTGAGAGAAGTTCAGGTTGTGGTTGATTCTTCTCCACTTGGATTGAATTTTCAGTTTGTTATCAGGACAACAAATTTAGCAACTTACTATATACACGATGTGCAAAATACAAATTGTCATGTAAGGCCTAAAGTCAAGGGGCTTTATTTTTGTTAATCCTTATTGTCCTCAAAGATACGCTGTTTATTGAATGACGAGGTCAAACGTTATTCTGCATAGTGATATAGTGCTTAAGAAGAATCTATGAATTTGTAGAAATTAAGATTTGAATACTGGGTCTGCTGTTATATCTGGGATATAAATCAACTTTATATCCCAAATCTATCACTTGTTATAAAAAGTGGTAGTGATATTTCTACATAGAGTCATTCTGAACATAGCTTGAGATAATGAGCTGCTACAGTCAGCACAGTGCTTGGTATTCAATACATTAGCATTTGATAGATTTATCTCAATCAAGTAGTAATACTAAAATTCTTTTATAACAAAAGCCAAAAAGTCTCCTTGAAATAAGTTGTCACACACAATAAAGTGATCGAGGCATATTATAGAAAACAATAATAAACAATTATTTCTGGCTTTTATCTACTACTGAAATTATACGAATCCCAGTGAATAGGAAAGGGTATTTATCATGCTAGTCCCCCCAGTGATTTTAATGTTCCATTATAACTGCAGGAATTTGATTAGTAGAAATCTGAAATGTAAAAAGACTATAAAATGTACACATATATTAACAAATGTACCCATGACACTGTAGTAAAAAAAAAAAAAAAGACAAATGGACAAATGGAAAGGAGTGAATAAATAGGGTGCTATTTATCAGATGTTACAGATTAAATGTGCAGAAAACATTGCATTAAAACTTTATTAGTTGCTAAGTATATTGCATATAATCTATTTCCAGAAACTTCTTTTCTAAATTTAATAAATTAAATAATTTGATAAGTTGCTGTAATTATATCTGTTAAACTATGTGGTATAAGTATACTATGTAGGTGTGTGATGATGTCACTAATGAGGTCATGCAGTTGATCAACCAACCATATAGTACAAAAGAAGCCAGTCCAAGGTAATCACAGACTATGGTTCAGTGACTAGAACATGGTTAGAATCTGAAAATTGCCCTGTTAAATGATCCAATTTATGAAGGTCAATGCATAGCATTAAGAAAATATATACATGATCAGAAATTATGTACTCTAATTTATATCTGTATAATTTAATATAGAGATAGATAGATATATTGATTCAGGGACAAAGTATTTAACCTATTGGTTATGATTTTCTGTATGAATAGAACTGTACACTGATGTCCCACTGGTAGCCTACACTAGCACATCTGCGTTCAATAGGTGAATGCCATATGCAAAGATTTGGCATGCTATATCAATTTGCTTGAGAATATTTATTGACAGGGTGATCACTACCTCACAAGAGCATCTGCTCTACAATGACCATTCTGTATATTGTAATATTCTTCCTAGCATGCAATTATTTTTGGAAGAATGACAATAAAGCAGGAGCAAAAATACTGAAGGAATGAACAACTGACCTGGGAATTGTAGATGATGTCAATCAGGAGAGGAACAATGGCACAGTTTGATGACATGAGATTCAAAGCTTGGGGATTTCAGGGAGAAAGGACACTCAATTCACCTGCTAGGTCAGGTGTTTCGGAAAGAGTTGTGCAGAAAAAAACATCCACCACTTGTGGAAAGTGTTCAAGGTTGGGAAAGGCAAAAAGGGATTTAGTGTCCTCAGAGGAGAGCTGATTTTCATTGGAGCAAGAAAAAGCAAGGCTCAGAGTAGAGGTGGAGGACAAAGGGGATTTTGCTGATGACTGAGCTTGAGTTTCCAGGGACCCAGGCACAGTTCCTTCCTCAAAGAAAACAAACAAACAAACTAAAAAAAAACACTTTTTTTTTCAGTTCACTGATTTAAAAAATTACTCCACTATGTCCCAAAATGTATTTAAAGTGGCTTATAAAGAGTCATAAAATAGAGGAAGATAAAATAAAGTAGAAAAAATGAAGCAAAAGTAAAACAAAGGAAGTATATAGAGTAGAAATAGGTTTGTAGTCAAAAGCCACAGAATCCTGCAAATTTGCTAGAGGTAGATCATAAACTAGACTACAAGTTCTTCACCAGCAGCATAAGAAAACATAATCAGTTGACTATAGGATTCACTACTGACAAGGTAAAATAAAAATAAAAGTGTTTCATATATCTGATGGGACTTTGATATGCAACAGGATGAATATAGGATTTCACTGGCAGATGTGTTGATAGTTTATTAAATTTAAAATGGCGTACTAGATATTTGTTTTCTTTTATAATAACTGTGAATATGAAAAACAGCTTCACAGTCATCATTAACTTTATTTCAACCCATCATCTCTTCTGTTGTTTTCAAGTACTTTGGAGAAATATTTCTCAGTTTTGATCAAAATGGGATAAAACATTAACTGCTTTTGCCTTTATATTTTATCCTACACAGTTGCCTGTCTAAATAACTTTCTTTGCAATTGTTACATCAACATTTATTTTACTCAACCAGGAGATAATTCTTGGATGTGAAAGCTACTACCATGTTTACCCGAAAATAAGACCTACCCCAAAAATAAGCCCCAGTTAAGATCGTCAGCCAGATGGATGCATTTAGTATGTTGACAATGTTCCAGAAGAAGATGACATGACTATATTTGAATAAAGGTAGATTGTTGTACATGGAAAACATAAGACATCTCCTCAAAATACGCCCTAATGCATCTTTTGGAGCAAAAATTAATATAAGACCCGGTCTTATTTTCGGGGAAACAATGTATAAGGCAGGGTATATATAGCATACAGACAACTCAAACCCTGCTTTAGAAATGATCCCCCTTAGTACAGTTCCCACCTCCAGTAGATATGCCAAGCTTCTAAAAGCCCCAGTGAGTTTCTAGAGTCAAGTTTTCCAAATCGATTTGTATTTCCAAATATATAAATCATGACCTCTTGTCAATTTTATTTTTCAGACAATACATTGTTTTGGAGCTCTCCTTATTTCCATATAGTTAACTTTGGAAGTTAGAAGTCATGACATTCCTTTCCACAGTACAGGGTAGTGTGACAGCTCAATTATTTCTGCCACTTAACTCTCCTAAGTATCATTATTAGCATTATTCTGAGATATTCTGTAGTACTAAATCAAAGGTGGTAATTATTAGGGAAAAAATGTGTTGGGCAAATTATGATAAACATTTTTAAAAGACATGTCAAGGCTTTACTTTATTAAGTATATATTAATGTAAAATTAAATCTAGATAATTAGGATACAGGTAGGTATAAATTTCTGAGCATTAACTTAAATGTATATGTATTACTAAAACTTTATATTATACAGTATTATTAAAATAAACATGAATGACAGCATTACTAATTCAGGGATTCATAAGGCATACGCTGGGTAACTAACTGCTCTCAGTCATTTGTAGAAAGGATTCAATGAGTGACACCACATGGGAAGCCCATGGCAGCTGTGTTCATGTCTAGTTATGCTTACAAGAAAAAGAGACTTTCCAGGAAAAGTCCAGTACAGTACCCTTTAAAAGCTCCTTCAAGAAGTTATGCTCTGCTGGTATTTTGAAATACTCAGAGACTAAGTGAAATTCTTGCGAATGGCTAGAAAACAGAGAAAGGGACTATTTCTAATATGTACTAGCCTTCTACTACATGCCACGTACTGTGGAAATTGTTTTTAAATATAATACCTCATTCAAGGGTAACAGAAATATCAGGAAGTGTTCCATAAAATTTTAAATTGAAGGCAGACAATTTTCACCTCTAGTAAATAATCAATATCCATTTCTATATAAATTAAAAATACAGACATTACCTTACAGATATAATGGATAATTTACTCTAGTATATTTTTATGGCACTAATAGCACACCTGCACTAATATCTTTATTGAAACTGAGTTAGGTTCAAGAATGCATTCTGACAAATTAGAAAATAAGTGTTCTAAAACATACAGATAATCTTCCCTTAAAACTTGCCTTGCCAGCCATGGGATAATCACGACAAATTAAATGCCTAATGGAGAACCTCCTTTGTCGGCCATTAGATAGATACAGCTCTCCCCCCCCCTCTCTCTTCCACTTCTCACTGGAACTGGAACAGTGTATAACCATCCATTCCACCCTACTAGCATCCTTCTCTACTCAGAGCCTTCCCACATGGGTAGTTCTTACACTGCTAGGGCTTTCCTAAGTATTAGAAGTCTAATAAAGTATAAGTTAGGCTGTCTATGAAATTGGGGCAAACACGTAACAAATATATTTTCTGAGTAAAATGAAGTTTGTAAGTTGAGAGATAGAAAATAGAGGTACACAAGAGGTGGGGACATAATGAGTGTTCAAGGTTGGGATGAATGTTCAACGATGAGTGTTCAAGCCTGGGAGAGGAGAAAACAGCCCACTAGCTGATAGGTTTTGGAAAAAGGCAGTGCCAATAGGACACTTGTTCATTTCTATTCTGGCAATTTCTCAGGAACAAATAGCTAGAAACTACCCATCAGAAGAGGAAGACCTTATCAAGGGATGAGATATAGAACCATCCTTTTTCTAACGGAACAGAGTAAGACACAGAAAGGTCTTTAACAGGAGACAATCTCTACTTACATGCAAAGACAAAGGGCTTAACATTCTAATACCTGGGGGCGTGCTATACTGATTAGAAGCTCATGCTCTAAAATCATGCTGTCTGGACCTGAGACCTCTGTTCATGATTAACTGTGTAGCCATGGGCAAGGTATTTAACTTTTATAAACCACAATTTTCTTATTTGTAAAATGGGTGCCGTAAGAGTAACCAAAATAAAGTTACTATAGTTGTTATATAACTCCATTACCTACTGCATAGGATTGACATGAGGGTGAAGACTGAATACATTCCTGACAAGTTATAAGCAGTCAACTGTGCTAGTAGAATTATTACTGCTAGCGTAGGAGCTGATCTGTCAGCACATACCAATGACCAGTCACTAATCCTTCCTCAGTTTGATTGAAAGTAGCATGTTAGAGGATGTGAATTCAGGGAAAGGGAAGTTGGGAAAGACCATGGTCACCACTGAGGGAATGTGGAAGAGAAAATAGAGGAAGGCAGGGCATAACTAAGACGAATGACTCTATGAATTTGACCCCATCAAGTCTTGCTCATCAGAGGTGGACATTCAGAAAATCTTGATGGTGTTATGTTTATGCTATGCAAATACATCTAAGAACAGCTGAAGAAAAGTATTTCCTTTGCACTGAAAACTTACTCCTTATTTTAGCACAGTCAATTCTATTATAAGAGCTTTGTCCCCCAAAATTTATTTACCCAGGTATCACCAGTACAATGAATTATTCAGGTCCTGCAATTTTCTTTTTATTCTCCTAAATCCTCACCTTTGGATGATTCTGACGCTTATTAACACTGCCACAGCTGGTGTGCAAGAGTAGAGAGAATTGAAACTAAAGGCACTCGATTTTGCTGATTATTAGCTTCCTATAAAGATAAGGAGGGAGCAAATTGAATGCTATTGATTAAAATGGACTTTATCAGTGCATTTCATTTGTTTTGCTACTTGTATCCTCCAATACAAAGAAAATACCCTTATCTTTCCCAGAGCTTCTTAGTATACTGTAGTCAAAATGCAGGCAGATATCTAGGTTCACTCTAGGCTTACTAAATCATAATAAGTGGACAGAAATGGGCATTTTTAATAAGCACACCAGTTTAAGGAACAGTAATCCATTCTAAACAAATCCAAATAAGATTAATTCTGCATATTCAGTGATAACGTTTCTTTGTGACACAAAGCATTGTGGCACCTCTTAATCTGGTCAAGGATAGGCATGCCCTACTTACTAAAATGTCTATTTGTAAGGATTCTGAAGAAAGGGAGTGTACAGGTTTAAAAAAAAAGTGGGACAATACAGTACCAAGCGGCAGCATTTCTCTGGATTTAGAGCCCAACACTCTGAAAAGCAGCTTTCTCTTTTTATGTACTTCTATGCAGAAGGTTGCTTTAACATCAAAATTCAAAATAAAAGTTGCATAAATGATAATAAAAATATTATCTTCAACTGTTTAAAAAAATATAAGAGTAGTTCTACAATATATTTCTCTCCTCTTGAATTTCTGAATCTAGAGAAGACAGTCTGGAGAGGAAAAGCATTACATTTCAAACATGTTAGAACCTAAAAGAATATTATCTGCACAGAACACCAGGTTTTGCTTTTTAGATGACCATGACAAGTAATTCACGCACTCTGAGGTTGTATTACTATTTGTGAAATATAATAGTATTAGTTCCAACTACCTGACTGTAATGTAAACGCCTAAACAAATGTAAGGCAAAGAGACAGGGCCATTTGCAAATGTAGAAAGGCCACTATTTTAAATGACATATGCAATTTTGTAGTTCACAGGAAATGGCTTTTTGATGTTTGTGATTACTTTTTAGATATTTTACCATGAGGCAGGATGAGGTACGTATGCAATATAATATTGATGATCCTCGCTATTTTGTACATGAAAGGAATTGACTGGTTCATCACTCAGGGGAAAAAAAATGAGTTTTGTGTTTTTTTCAGGTTTTAAGAAACTTAATTTGAAAGATGTTATACTGACATAAAGACAGCCAGATTTAAAGTTGGTACTTTTTGTCCTTTGATCTGTACGATGTAGTAAATTCAGAGTTCTTGTTTAAGTGCATTTATTTGTGTATACGTGTTTCCCGAAAATAAGACCTAGCCAGACAATCAGTTCTAATGCACCTTTTGGAGCAAAAATTAATATAAAACCCAGTATTATATCATATTATGTTAGATAGATAAGGCCTGGTCTTATAATAAAATAAGACTGGCTCTTATATTAATTTGTGTTCCAAAAGACGCATTAGAGCTGATTGCTCGGCTAGGTCTTATTTTCAGGGAAACAGGGTATATACATATGTGTACATTACGGATATGTGTACACACACACACACACACACACACACACACAGACATGAACTTAACTTCAAGTAATTGTTATTTCAAAGTCAATTAAAATTCTTAGGTAAAAGAAAATGTGGAACAGAAAGAAGAAATGTCTCATTTTGACACTATATGATGGAAAGAAGCCATAATGAAATTCTCAAGGCAAATTCCTTCTTCACAGGAAGCCAGCTTTCACCTGATCTTCTGCAAATGCCTTTGTTAATTGAGAAAACATTCTTTCCTTAGATAGAAAATAGTAGTTTGTTCTAACGTAAGTTCACAGCATGAGACAGATTTAAAAACAATTTTTTGTTTGTTTCCCTATTTATAGCAGGTTTCTGACAGGAATTATTAGAATTCTTAAAATGCAAAACGCCAGCACTAGTCTTTTAGTTGTTTAGTGTTTACTGAGTGATCATGAAATACTATACTCTATATTCTGGGATTTTAATTATTTCTCGGATATCTCCAACCTAGATGTTCCAGAGGACCTAAAATTCAATCTTAGAAACAAGAGATGAAGCCAAGGACTTAAGACCCCCAGAAAATATGTTTAAGTAAGGAAAAAGAAAAAAAGAAAAAAGGTTTGTATGCTAGTTTGGATTAACAGCCCAAGAAGGAAGTCACGTAGCATGCTCTTAACTATTATAGAAATTGCTTAGCCTACAGCCTGTGGAGTGCAGGGTGGGGTGGGGGTGGGGGGCAAATAACCAAGACAGCAGAAATCTTAATAGTATGTGATGAGTAAGAGTCCGGAGATGTATAGCTTCCAGCCCTGAACACAAAAATAAACTACTAACATGCATTGTTAAGATGTTTTTCAGCCCATAAAGCAAACAACCAACTGAAACTGAGAGTCCTGGTTTAACGTATGATTTTGATTTAATATGTAGCCCCAGCACTCTATTCAGTTCCTTCACAGCATGTCCTGTAAGCCTTAGTCCTTTCCCTTACTAGCCATTAAGCCCCTGAGGCAGCCAGAAACAATGGCTATGCCTTGACTAAGGACCGCAAGGTGTGGGTTTCTGTTTAGCTAAAGATGACATCATGGCCTAAGGGATATTACAGCTCCTGAGCCCTAAAGCAGAATGAACCCCTGGCCACAGCCTCATGAAACCAGACTGAGGGACTCTAAAGTCCACCTTGAGACCTGAAATTATGACTTACTGCCCTTACCCCACTTTTGACCAATGAGCAATACCCACGATCCCAAACCTCCTACTCGTGATGACTCATGATTTTGCTCTATAAAACTCCTTGTCTATAAACCATCAGAGTTTGGGCATTTGAACATTAGCTTCCATTTTCCTGGGTGGTGCCATTCATAATAAAATAACCAATCTTTCTGCAATTCTCGGTGTTTGGCTCTGCTAGTGCCTGGCAGACAAATTCTTTATGTTCAGTAACAGAGATATCTCTGACTCCATCTCAAGTTCAAGTTTATCATTATAGTCCTGTCACCCAGGAATGCAATTGTGAGATTATCCTCATAATTCTTTATCTACTTTACCTATATAAACATTAGCTATATTGAACCCTTAGACTTTCTAAAATGTGCCATATTCTGGGATGTCTCTGGGACATTGTGCATGCTTTTCCTGACTGTCCACCTCACCTCAATCACTAAGATCATTTCTACTGGTTCATGATCTCCATTAGGAAATTTTTCTTCACCCTTTGTATGGATGCTCCTCAGTATAACCCAAGGTGCCATAGTGTGTAAGACAGTGAGCCAGCTATCTGCATATCTCTGGGATGTGTATAAGTCTCATATGCATCCCTGGTCAAGATGAGAACAGGTCTTCTGAAACCAAAATTTCTTCCACATATGTTGGTGATTCAAATCCTGGAGATGTCTTGTATGACTAACCAAGGACCCTAGAGAGCTATGCCTAGAAGCTTCTCAGGCTTTTGTATGCATTCTTCCTCTTGCTTTAACATTCTCATTGTCTTTATTAAAACCTAACATCAGTAGGTTTAATCACCCAACCTTGTGTAATCTTTGGAGACAGTCTTTTCCATGAGACTCTGAGGCAGGCATGTTACATACACACCTGGAGTCTGGCACCAAGTACAAACTAAAGAGAAGTAAAGTAGGCAAGATCAGTCCATAAATGACTGTAAAGTAAACCGTAAAGTAAGCATTAATGTCCTTTGTTGATCAGATATTCTGGAATTACAAACTTGCCTCTTGGAAGTAGGTTAAAAGATTGTTATTTTGTGACCCCAAATCAAACTCACTATGGATATAATAATACACATCATCACATGATGAAATTTCTCATAGTAAAACTGACATCAAAATCATTTAAATCTGTAATAATCCATTAAGTTTTTTTTTAACCACAAAGATTTCTATCTTATATTGGTAGCCATTAAGAGAGCAACTACACCCATTTAATGAATTAATCTCGTGTTATTTGGATCATTTACTAGAATGTCATATGTGTTTGCATTCTTTATAATTTTACTATACTGGAAAACATAGGTATTACTTATGAAATTTGCAAATAAATTGTAAAAAACAATACTTTTTCATTAATTCATTATAAAAGTCCATGTTAAATTAGTGAAAGTAGTAGGTCTGTGCTCTGTTCACATCTCTGCTATACAATTTTTTCTCTGTTTTACAGGACAATTCATTGGTTATAATACCTGATTTACTATTTTAACCTGCTATTACCATGCTCACACACAAACTTGTAAAACCATCTGTAGAATTCTAACTTCATTTCTTAAATTATTTAGCTGTTGTTTCCTCATTCTTTCTACATACTTAAAAAAGAAAAATTAAATATATTGGTCTATTCTCCTGGCAATGCTTGAGCATATTCAATCTCATTCATTTTGCTCAAGCAGTTCCTGTACCATATAATTTAGTCTGAATATTTGAAAATGCAAATAGCTTCTCTGCTCATAAGATTTGCTTTGTTTTCATTCTGACATCTCGGCAAATGTTTGTGTGAGTAAGCCTGGAGCAATACTATTATAAAGAGCAATAAAAAAGACATGTAACCAAGTAAGTGGTGTGGTAATTCTCAGAAATAAATGCAAAACCTGATGGAAGTAGAGATCTAGCTTTAATTATTTAGGATTGTAACTGGAGATCAACTAAAGGCAGATCAAGCCCCTTCACTGCTTGCTTGCTGCCCAGGGTACGTTTCTTATCTGAATCTACACAGTCTGGGGCGGGGTGATTTATGCTTCTCTGACTCTAAATTAACCACTGCAGTCTTGCCTATCACCATTCACTATTGGTGAGTAACTCTACCACAGATAAAATCGGCCTGAGAGATAAGGCAGGAGGAGAGGGAGATTATGCAAGTCTATTCCACCTGGGTCTACTATTTCAAAACACTGATTCTTGGAATAGTCATGTTATTAAAATACGTAAAGAACTAGGGACTGATCTCCTAATGAATGTGCTGTATTCTAAAAATTCCCATCTGTAAATTGGTTGAAACTATGGAAGCTTTTATGCCTAGTAACAATATTGTATCAAATCTTTGTTAAATCTAGGTATATCTGAAGAAGACAAAAGAGGAAAACTAAGATTTAGTAAGCACCAAGTGCCACGCACTCTACAGGTGTTATTTTGTTTAATTGTCACAAAAGCTATATAAACATGGTATTTTTGCATTTTATAGATATGAAAACTGAATTAAATGCTAGGCTTGCCATATTAAATTGTAGAGTCTGCTTTCAGCTCACTTCAATGAGATTCCAAAGCCCTTGCTCTTTTGATTATAGCACACAGCCTTCCCAGATCCAACAGTATTGGTTCTGTTGTACTAAGTGGCATAATAGCCCTTAATCACATATTTTGTTTCTTTGAAGAAGTGAGTCTGTTGTATTTTGAAGAACATAGACCTCATTTCTTACTCAATTGTTCTGGGGAGCCTTCACAATAGAGCTGAGGATTTCATTTTCTGGTTTCAAGCCATGAGAGATGTTTTCTGAGACTTATATTAGGTCCATAAGCCATGTTATTAAAATCTAATGATAAAGAATGACGTCTCAGGCATTCATCCAGAAAAAGTATGACAACTTCTGGGGGGAGGGGAGGGAATCGAGGTAGATTCAGATATTTTTTCTCATCAGAGGAATGAGGGAAGACTGTGCAACCAAGACTAATGTTCTGAGGAAAGAAAGGTCTAAGATGATAGGCAGACATTCTCAAATGTGAAATACCACACAAAATATTGGAGTCAATGAGTCTTTTTTGAAAAAGTTTTTGAAGATGAAAATCAAAATCAAATAGAAATCACAAGAATAGAGAGGAAATGGTAAATGGAGTGATGGTGATCTGAATCCATTTTGATATGTAATTAAGATTAAATCCCGATTATAGTTTCAGAACATAATGTATATGTTGCAAATCCTGGCAAGTAAAATTATATAAGCAACAAAAACTGGGGAATGGAGCATGCTAGAGGGAGGAAATGAAAGTAAGCTATTCACCTCATCATTCATATATACACACTGTTTAAAACCAAAACGTGCTATTAAGGAAAAACATAAGGATGCTAAACATTTAATGACTTTCATAATTGTCTTCCTTTAACCCTAGAGCAGTCTATTAGGAATTAATATCCATTTTGGCAAAGATACACATATAGGAAATTTAGTGACTCCTTTGATTCATTTAGATTTTGTTTTTTTCTTCTGCTAAATTCATGGAAAGTTCAATGCGTTTTACTGTAAAATAGCATGCATGCTGTAATTTCCTTCTTATAAAGTTTATTCTTCCTAACTATCTGTTCATCCCCAATGTCACTCTCCTTAACTATTTGCAACGTGATGTTATGATTTTGCTGTTTAAAGGGGGGGCCACTAATAGTCTCAATCTCATTGAGCGTTTGTAAAGATTAAATGAGATGATAAATGTAAAATGCTTAGAAAATTATTGGTTTAGAATTGTTTATATAATGTTGAATGTTATTATTCTTATCTATAAATCTATTCTTGCATTTATATTTGTTTAGAGAGAGACTCCTAGACCACTGTTAACCAAAAGTTAACACTGGGTTATTTCTGCGTGGTAGGATTCAAAGCAATGTGTTGATTTCTATATTTCTGTGCTTTTCTGTATTGCTTAAATTTTAATAATTAGCATAGATCATGGGTAGGAAATAATAAACAATAATACAAATAGCAAATAATACAGTGAAAACCTAATAATGTGAACAATGGCTTCTTCAATGCTTATTCTGTGTTGTCTATACTTTGAGATACATCCTTTCTCACACTATGATTGCATAAATTACATCAGATGTTTAGGTCCCCAGCAGCTTTAATTTTACTACTTTGCTATCACTAGACTCCACTTTTACTATTTTAAATATGGTTTTTAAAGATTCAGTAAAAGGAATTGCTTAATTCCAGCAAAAAGAAAGCAAGAGACGATGATAAACATTTTCTTGGACTCTGGTGAAATAGGCACACAACAGACCACTCTTAAACATAAAAATATGCATAACTGTTCTGGCAATGAAGTTACTCAGAGTTCATGACATTAGAAGGAAGACAGAAATGACTTTAGTTTGATTTCAAATATATGTATTTATGTACATATTTCTTAAGGGATGAAAGATTACTTCCTCCAAATGTCTCCTAAAATGTAACATAGCGATTTGGAATCTTGGTTTGTCCTTACCATAGATTCTGTCTAAAGTGAGCTGGCTACTTTCCTTATCTCACACCACAGAAATCAAATGACAAAGAGAAAACTCGGGAGGCAACTTTTGTTCTACTTAACATTCTTCCAATTGATTTTTGAAATGCCACTCTCTATTGATAATGTTGATTCAGTGTTTAAATAATTTGCAAAACCCTCCTGCTTCCTGCTATATTTTACTTCCTATTACAATCCCTTCCTCTTCATCCCCATTTCTCATTTTTCCTAGGTCCTTTGTTTAAAAACCGCTCACCTCTTTGCAATTTTCTTATATTTATCATATGCTTATGTTAGTTAGTCAGAAAATCACCAATGAAATGTTCTTGATAAAACCATTATTATTATTTTCTTTACCTTTTTCAAACATGTCCTCCTTCCCCAAACTACAGTATCCCCTACCTGTCCGTTCTTCTCAGATCCCTACATTTCATATTCCAGGCTTCAGAATGTAGGTTTACAGACAAGAGAAGGTTTCGATTGTTAAAGAAAAATATCATTGTAATCATACTTTCTTATTATCTTGAGTTTTCAAACTGCATTCTGGAGCAAGATGTTAATACACAGATCACCTTGGTCTTAAAATCAAATATAGAAATATAAGGAAGTCAGTGAAAGCCTTTTAAAACTGTTATGGAGTTTTACAAGTAAAAAGTTAATGAAGAGAGAAAGTTACAACATAATGTGGCCTAATGAAAAGGGTAAAGAAAAGGGTAAAGAAAAGTTTTAATGTAATTAAATCATTTTACTAATGCAACTCAAAATATTTTTGGTGAATATATGATAAATTACCCTTCAGTGAAATGTTAACATTGGTTTATGAATTAACAGGATAAAATTTGAGTCTTAGAAATAAAGATATCTACAAATGCATCAAAACAAAACAAAACAAAAATGGAATCAGAACAGAAAACATTCAGATTGAATCCTGTAGTCATTAAAAGAGGGGAAAAAGATAAATCCTTGTGATCAATGAGATACATTGCTAAAACATCCAAAATGGGTTAGAATTCCAAATTCATACAATTCTTTAGAGCAGCTTTGTAATAGCAGGAAACATAAGCATTTGCCAATTTTTTTCAGGTTGTAGATACCAGGGGAAATGTAAAAAAACATGAAGAGCTCAACTGCATTCCATGTAATTCATGTCATTTGTTCAAAAATGAGTTTTTAGTTAATCTCGAAACATAGGAACCACTACAAAATGAATCAATTTTATGTAGATCTTTTAAAAAAGTGTTCTTATTTTTTAGATTTTGACCCCTTTGAAACCAAATCAGATTTTTTTCCTTTTTAACAAACATTCTTTGGCTAAGAACAAGCTTTCTTGTTATTTCACCTAGTGCCAAACCTATCATGTAGGATAAATATTAAATAAATTATAAATGCATTCAACATTCAGAAAATTCCCCATTTATAACTAGGTGCTCTCAAGTTGAAGAAGCATTTAAAGATGGATAACACAAAGGCATTTTTACCCAGGGGTTATATTAATAGAATAGCATTAAGCAAAGCAGTATAAGGAAAACGAAATACTTTACAAAAGCTTAGACTCAGTGGCCTCTCTGTTAGGGAGGCAAATATACAGACTTTATTTAGTCTACTTAGCGCACATCTCTGCCAAACTCCTGGCTGTATTTAAATTATGTCTAATGAATCAAATTTCAGACAGGGCTTCATAGATAAACCAATTTCACACATAATATACACAAAGTACAGATATGTATACACATTCCTCTTTGTCTTTGGAATCATTCATGTGCTGGCTAAGTAGGTCATTCTCCTTAAACTTGGTTATAGTATATTACAATGGAAAGAAAAATGGACGTTGAATAGGAGATTTTATTTCTACACCTAATTTTGCTATTTTGCTGTGTAAGCTTGAGCAAATCACTTAACCCCTCTCAGCCTCAACTGACTTTACCAAGAAAATGATGGAGTTGTAATAAATGACTCCTGAAATCCTTTTGAACACTAAAAGTCTTTGAATCTGTACTATACGTGATATCTTTTTTAAGGAAAAAATACTACAGTCCATTGTGAAATGCTACAAGGAATAATTAATATGGAGTTTTCAGTTTATAGTCAGTAATTTCTAGCAGCTTTATTATACTTTTAAAAAAACATTCTCAAATGTAGAGTAATAGTTTCCAATAATGTCTTCCAAGATTATGCTTAATAACTATTTCAGTTACCTGGGAAAACTTAAGGGGAAAAACACAATAAAGCATCCTGTTTAAAATAGGCATATGTTTTTCAGAAATTAAATTGGTTTTATAAATTCTTCTCAAGACTTGAGAAGTTAGGTAATGTCATGTGTTTGTTGTTATTTCTCTTTTCCCACTTATCCTGCTATTTTAAAAGCACAGTCCAACTACAAAATCACAGTTAAACAAACTTCTAGTTATTACTAAATTCTTATTTGTTTTCACATTGTTTAGCATGAAAGACTTACAGTTTCCCATTCTAAGAAATGTAATGGAAAAATAACATTTTTTAGCTTTCTAATTTCATATTAAATATGAATCAGTGGTGCTTTGGTACATAAAAGGACAATTCCTAATGGTTATGGATGCATAATTATTATCAAAATATATGATAGTGTATATCATTTTTAATTGGAGGAAATTACAGTTTAAGGTTCAATGTATATGCTCATTCTTTAAATGTTTGGAATGGATGTAAGTTGTATATATATTAGCATTATTAAAGAACAGTTCTAAAATCTAAGAAAACTTTTTTTAAAGATCTACATAAAATTGATTTATTTTGAAGTGGTTCTTATGCTTTGAGATGAACTAAAAACTCATGAAATGAATTACATGGAATGCAGTAGAGCTCTTCATGTTTTTTACATTTCCCCTGGTATCTACACCAGAAAATTTGGCAAATGTTATGTTTCCTTCCATTACAAAGCTGCCCTAAAGAATTTTATGAATTTGGAATACTAAATCATTTTTGGATGTTTTTGCAACACATGTTAGTGATCACAGTGATATATCTTTCGCCCACCTCTTAATGATTCTACAGGGTTCAATTTGAATGTTCTCTTTGCTGATTTACTTTTTTTTTTTCTGACACAGTTGTAGATATCTTTATTTCTAAGACTCAGATTTTTCTCCTATTAATTCATAAACCAATATTAACCCTTCATTGAAGGGTAATTTATCATATATTCACCAAACATATTTTGAGAAGCATTAGTAAAATGATTTAATTACATTAAAACTTTTCTTTACCATGACTCATTAGGCCACATGATGTAACTTTCTCTCTTCATTAACTTTTTACTTGTAAAACTCCACAGCAGTTTTAAAAGATTTGCATTGACTTTCTTATATTTCTATATTTGATTTTAAGATCAAAATGTGATCTGTGTATTAACATCTTGCTCCAGAATGCAGTTGTTGAAAACTCAAAGTAACAGGATAGTATGATTACAATGATATTTTTCTTTAACAATCAAAACCTTCTCTTGCCTATAAACCTACAATGTTGGCAGTATTGAGTCTGCTGTCATGCTTGACAGAAAAGCCATTTCTTCCTCATTGAAACTCTCAGGCTGACCACTATAGGTACCTTGGCTTATCTCACTGTTTCTGATGTAAACAGAAAAGATACATGACATGACATGTATTCTAAGAACATGATTCTCTGTTTGTCAGATAATAATGCAAAGTCTAAATTATTCTTAAGATATAACAATAACTAATGCAACTCCAGTGTAGACAGGACACTTTCTATAATAAAGATATTAATAATAATAAGCTTTTGATATATAAGACACTGATATAGTTTTTTAAAAATATATTGACTCATAAATTACACTTACCTCATTGCATTGTAAGAGTTTTAACTAAGTATAGTTAACTAAAAGTCTAACTAAGTATAATTATTAATCTCATTTTACAAATGAGAAAACTCAAACTAATGCAGGTATTAGTTGGAGGAGCTGAAATTAGAACCCAGATCATCTGATGAGAAGTAGCTGTTCTGATCCTGTAACAGAATATAGCAACGATGTGGCTATAACAATATTCTGATAGGATCAATGGAGTTGTTAGGGTAGAACACTGTTTTTGTGGGGTGCATCTGAGCATAGCACATACCTAGATTCTGATTTCCCTGTATCAATGACTACTGACCGACGTTAGATGCAAGTTTCAAATGTAAGTGGCTAAGATGTGGATTTCCACTACTAAGGATTAGACTATTCAAGTTCTAACCACTTACTGTCATATTTGAGATTATAGCTGTTTTTCTGTTGTTGTTATTGTTGCTCTTTGTTGTTGTCTGTTTGTGTTTTGAAGCCAAGTAATTGCTTACAGGCTACAAATATTGAGGAAGATTAGGTTGTGAAGGTTAGAAACCATAAGCTAGAAACCATACAGCTCATTGAGTCAGGAAAATTTTGAGGGTCACAGCTCAGTCAAACCTTCTCTCTTGTCAAACCACATAGTTGCAAACAATGCATGTTTAATATATGAAACTCCGATACCTTTAGAAATCACTGAAACGTAACATAATTTTTTCTTTTTAAACCTTTCTTTGACATTCATATTTTATATTGTTGGTCATCATCTACTCAGCTTTTTTTTTTTTTTTTTTTTTTACAAAATTCTTTGTTTGTTCTCTCTCCCTAGGGAAGTCATAAGCTTTGAAGGTCAAGGTCTATGTTCCTATTTATTTTGGATTCACTCACTTTTAGAGCTTGGAACACAATAAACATTACATCAAGGAATGCTGACTCTTTGCTGCTGCATGGTGCAAAGTAATGTAGTAATCTCTTTAGAATTGCATCCTTAAATATTTTTTAACAAAGCTAGGTATTTCATAAATAATAAATATATCAGCCTTTTGGGGGGATAGTTAATACATTTTAGAGTAAAACATTTAATAAATGTTTTTTATGAAACATTTGTCATAATTCCTCATATGGGAAATGATTATTTCACACCAGCAGAATAATACGTTCACTAAAACTGAAGTTTTCCAGTATTTGAGCTTTATAGAAAAGACAGTTCTGCAATCTCATCAAAAGTTGGAAGGAGTGGAAAATACTCCATTCTTCCTTATTGGTAAACAATGACTATTTTAAAATTTTTAATGTTCTAATATAGCAGCAATAGAAAGCTAATACACAATCTATAGATCCTGTCAACATTTCAAAACATACCCAGATGCCCACTTTGCTCCTTCAGCTCCTGCTCAGCTTCAAGCCACACTGACACTTTCCTGGCCTGGACTCCTGGACTGGACTGCTGGTGTGTGCCCACCGTTACCTCCTCACAGCTAATTCCTATTAAAAACTTGTCTTAGCTCTTGTCACGCTTTCTCTCAAAACTCTATAATTGAGGGCTTCTCAAATTTTACACTGTCCTAAAGCACTAAACACACCTGCCGCCCCACCTGCTCTACTCTACGCATTCCTTTTACACTATATTTATTATTACTGCTTTTCTGCTGTCTACTGCATTCCAGCCACCCTGGCCCCTGGCGGTCCTCACCGCATGGACCCACCGTGCACATGCCAGTCCGTGCTAGGCCACGTCTGGAACGCTCCTCTCCCATGCACTCACATGCTTCACTTCCTCTCTTCCTTCAGGCTTTGCCCTCCTCAGAGATCTTCGCTGACCAGTTTATATAACACAGCACCCTCTTTCCCACTTCTCTCAACTCCCAATATCCTGTGTTTTTTTCTTTATAGCAACTATTACAGCCTGGAATACTGTATTAATAAATAAAATATTGTGTTAACATTATATTAGATATACTATATAAATAATACTAATTAATATTGCATTAATAAATATAAATATACTTATTTTCATATTGGGTGTCTCTCAGAAAAGAATCATTACTTTGCTTATTATGTGTAAGTCCAAGGAGAGCAGGATTTTATCTATTTGGTCCACTAATCAATACCCATTGTCTAAATCAGGACCTGGCATATGTTAAGAGCTCAGTTTAAATAAATAAGTACGTGTGTGAATGAATGAGTACACAAACCTATGTTTACATTTTACTCTATTTCTCTATCACTCCTACCATGTTTATATGCATATTTCAGAAATCATTTTAAGATGTTATATCCAATGAGGACATGTGGTTAAACTTATATGTGGATCATCTCTCCTATTAAAAAGTAAATTGCTCTTTTAAGCAACTCCCCCCTATTATTATTTTGTGATTTAAATTAGTTAAATCTGGCGAAGTCTTTGGTACTGTTTAAAAGCAGATTACTGCTTAAAGTTGGTGGCTTTCAAACTCTTATGACTATGAACCACAATTTCATGCAACAAATTGATCTTTACCAAATGCATTCTGAAAATTTGTTTCCTCTTTCTCTTCTATTTCATCTTTAAATGCCTCCCATGATCTACTGCATTGATTTCATGATCCATTTTTTTCATGGAGCATAACTGGCTGTTTGAAAAATGTTGCTACATAGTACACAGGATAATACGCAGAATTCCCAATGAGTTAGTATTAAAGCTGTTACTGTTTGTTAAAAAAAAAAAACGAACACAAAAAATAACAAAACAAACCAAAAACACCCACTAATCAACCCTACGTAAAATGATACTTTGAAACCAAATATTATTTTATATCCACAGATGATCTGCAATAGGTATATTAAGAATATTAAATGTGAAGTTTTCAAATAGAATATTCTATACAATAAAAGAATGTGGAACTAAAAGATGTTCTTAGAAAAGAAGATAAAGGTATTATAACATTAGAGCAAAAAACTATTAATTCAAAACTGAAAACATCTAAATGTAAATGCTATTATATATTTCCTCAGGGAGAATTATAATTCTTAAACAGCACTCTTAAATTTATCAAATGAATTTGTATCTAGTGGATGACAAAAGTGAGTGAAGTCATGGAAATCTTTTATTGGTATGACCATTCTCCCTTTTAGCTAGGATGAAAACATTTTTCTTTTTCCCCCACATACAAATTATTCTTCTGTTGCATCAATTCTTCCCTTGGAATATTTAGCACATCTTTATTTTCTACTATATGTTTATCTGCCATCCTATATAAACTTATGACCACATACTGAAACATTAAAATACAGTAAGTCCTCACTTAACATCATCAATAGGTTCTGTGACTATAAGCAAAATGAAGTATAACAGAAACCAATTTTATTACAGTCTCATTGATATAAACAAGAGTTAAATTCCTATAGTATCTCAGCAATGTTATAATGAAATAACACTGAAAAAAAAACACAATGTTATTAGAGGACCAGCTGTATCTTCCTAAGAAGTTTAACACCATCCTCTCTCTCGACCCAAATCAACTTTCAGATTACTACACATTTATCTTCCTAATTTCCAATTTGATTAATTCACAACTCAAACTGCTTCTCCTGCCATTCAAAGCCTTCCCAATTTATCTTTTTTTAAATTTTTAGTCTTGTGCAACATTAGTATTTGTGATGGTCAGTGTTATGTGATCAACTTGGCCAGGTTATACTATCTGATTATTCAATCAAATACTAACCTAAGTGTTGTCTGAAGTTATTTTGTAGACATGATTAACATCCATAATCAGTTAACTTTATGTAAAGGAGATTATGCTGGATAATTTGGGTGGGCTTGACACAGTCAATTTAAAGACTTTAAGAACAGAACTGAGACAGAATTGAAGAGGAAAGAATTCTACCTGTTGGTCACATCCTACCCAAGAGTATCCACCCTGTCCTACAGATTTCAGACTTGCCTGGCCAGCCCCTCATGACTATATAACACACTACTTAAAATAAATGTGTGTGTGGGTGTATGTGTGTGTGTGTGTGTGTGTACATCCTAGTAGTTCTATTACTATTTCTCCAATGGAACCTTGGTTGATAAAGCACTTGTATCATCATTAGTAAATTATGCCCCAGCCCAACTCTTGTCATATGCCTTATGACAATAGGGAAGGTTTGTGCCTTAGACCTTATTGACTCTGCATTCATGCTCCTCCACATGTCTGGGCTTGACATGGTCACTCCACCCTTGTTTTGACCCTTGGAAATTCTACTTCACCCCCACTTTCATAAATTAGAGATGCCATTCTCTGAATCTCTGTAGCTTTCTGTTAAGTGTCATTTGAATGGCTTAGAACATGATATCCTTTTTATGTTAGTTATTTTTCTATTACATTATACTATGACAATAAGATCCAGGAGAATATAAGCCATGTGTCATATAGCTCTGAAGCTTCACCAACATTCATAAAGTTTCAGCAATAGCATATTATACATAACAGCCATTTAATGAATAAATGGATGGATGAATGAATGAATGAATGAATAATCAAGTGTTATTACATACATGAAAAGAAGCTTAGAACTCAGATAAACCTCGTTTTTTTGTTTGTTTGGATTTTTTTAGACTGGTTCTGTCTTACTAGCTTTGTGGGAATGGACAAATTACTTAATCTTTCAGCCTTAGTTTTCTCTTATGTAAAATGTGAAGTTTTCTCTTATGCAAAGATTAATAATCTCCATACTGGGTCATGGCAAATAGTAAATGAGGCCATATAAAAACACCTGTATAATGCCTGGTATATATCATACATTGGGGCTAAGTGAAGTATAATAATTTTATCATCACCTTGGAAAGGTTATTAAGCATTAATTCACCAAATACATATATATATATATATATATATATATATATATATATATATATATATATGGTTCACTTTGGTAAATTCTGTGAACAATAAAAAAAAAAAATAAAGATTGCTAGCATTTATTGAATAGTTGTTTTATTCCAGATACTCTTCTAATACTTATCTAATACTTATGTCTATACCAACTCTAATTACTATTATCTCTATTTCCAGATGGATGGCATATACACAGAAAGGTTAAGTAATTTGCCCAAAGACTCATAGCTAATAAGTGCTGAACTCAGGATCTAAACTGAGGCAAATTTAGTTCTATTGTCTGCATTTTTTCTGTTGTGCTAAGGTACTTCTTGTGGACATGGATTTGGTTTTGAAGTACCATATACTCTATAAGAGAGGGGAACATTTCAAAAATAACTACTAAATTATCAATTAAAAAGGTACCACAAAGGAGGGGATACAGAAAAAAAAAAGTTCTTCAAATAGTTTTAACACTACTTGGTACACATTACCTACATTACCACTCAGGAGGCCATATTAGAATAGACAAAATCAACCTTCTGTTCCATGACCCCAGTCTGGGAAGATGTTTCTGTGCCCTCCACTTTGTGTGGGATGACTTAGAGTTGTTATGCAGCTTTGAATTAACACAGGCGACTTTTTCATGTAGACAAGCAGATCTCCATTGTCACATTAACCCACAGAGTTAAAGTTAATGGTAGGTCTAACTACAATCTTTCAATCCTGTATAAACCACTTTTTGAAAGTGAAACATTTCAACCATATATAAAAATAATTTGTGATGTTTTCATTTGAAGGATAGAATTCTACTACGATCAATAGTATTATCAAAAACTGAGCATGCACTTTAAAATAACAGTGGTTTTCTAGATTAGAATTTTTCTATATAGTTTTCATATCATTTCTCAATAGCTAATGAGGAATATCTGCAAAAGAGATAGATAATATTAACTCAGTTTTTCTCATTTAGTTAACATTTCATGCTAAATCATGGCAATCAAATCCTCATGTGAACTTCACAGAGAAATTCATAATCATTGTATTGATTTCAAATACATTAGTTTTACAGAGATAATATTTTAGAACATTTTCTTTGCAGCCAAGTCAGCAAAAAAGCATATAGTTGCTGCACTTCAGAAGCTCACTTTTGAGTACAACTCTGGAGAACTTCTATGTGGCCTTTTAAATGCTTCTTCTTGCTCATTCAGACTCAGACAAGCACTGTCTAGAGGTTCCCTGTTAAAGATCAATGACTTTCTATACAGTGCAATTTTTAAAAAACTTTTCCTGAAATAATTCTGCATACTTAATCTCATTATATCCCAACGTATAAGTTACCAACCCATAAACACTTAAATTCTCTTACAAAAATAATTTTATAATTTTCTATTTCCCCCCTGCTGTATCCAAACGTCAGATGCTTAAGTCCAACTCACTGTAACATTCCCAAACCCAACTCTTTAATTCACTTCTGCCTCTTCCAAATTTAAACTCAGATTTCCCTGAAATCTATTTCAGATTTAGTGCTCACTAACCAAAAAATAACATCTTTCTTTAAAGACTATTTTGTAAATTGCACTCGTACATTTGTCCAGTTTTGCAACAACAAAGACTCATGGAATATAGACTGTTTCTGTTTCTTTATTAAAGTGCAGCAACCTGAACAAAAGATTCACCAAAAAAATGCACTTTTTATGTTTTATTAATAGTTTAAGTTTTGTTTGTCCCTTCTTAAGTTTTGTTTGTCCCATTAAAATTTCATCTCACTTCTCTCATAGTGAGGTTAGTTTTTATATTTGTCTCTGTAATGTAACATTAAAATGTTTTTAAAGAACACTTATTTGTTGGTCATTTTATTTCTACAGGCTATGATACTGCAAATAATTTTAACAATGGATAAAATCATTTGAAGAAATACAAGCATGACTTAAACATAAATTATAAAGAATTAAAAAAAAACCAACAAATCACTTATTTGGAGAGAAAAATAACTTCCCATACTGCACATTACAAAATTATTTATGCAATATATTTTCAGTAGAATTTGACCCTTGGAAATTCTAATCATCTACCACGAAATGCCAATGCATAAAGAAACTTTCTAAGATCAACCATAAATTAATAATAATATTATCACAAAATAAAATTCAATAATATATGAACTATTTTACCTTTGCATTATAGGGAATGTAGTGTTTTGATAAAGCTTCTGGCGTATGCATCCATGTTTTGTCTGTAATGAAGAATACACAGTGTTAAATTACAGGTTCTAAAGGTGTCATATTCATGCAATAGCATTTATAAGGAATCTGATATGGGTGAGAGAATTTCTAATTTCAAGATTCTTTTGCTAAATTAAGAAAGAATAACTAGTCAGATATAAGAACAATGTAGCTGGAAAGTGATTATATAATTCTTTCCTTGGTATAAATGTCTCAGCTTTTCTTTTTAAATGTTTTCAAATAATACAAATGTTACTGACTTTGTAAGCAATATATAGAAATAGCAACATCAGTTGGTCTATGACTAACATATCAATTATGTGATTAATTATGTAATATCTTTTTGAACTTATACTCTCATGAATTAGTTTATTTTCTTAATTCCCCAATCAATAAACAGTAATCTTCTCTTCACTAGTTGTTATTATTTTTAGCAAAGAATTAATTACTAAAGGGAAATTTTAATATTAACCTAATAGGATTCAAATCAAGATGGTGGAATGAATACACTTGAGCTTGCCTCCTCACACAATTACATCAAAATTATAACTAAACTACAGAACAACCATCATTGAGAATAGTCTGAAGTCTAGCTGAACATAAATCCTATAACTAAGGATATACAGAAGAAGTCATGTAGAGACTGGTATGAGTGACCAAGACGTGAAATAGGCTCGTTTCCATACCCATGTGTGGCAGTTAAAAATAGGGAGGGATATCTCAGCTGCAGAGGCCCCCCTGAGGAGGGGTCCCAGCACCACACCAGACCCCCAGCCCAGGGTTACAGTGCTGGGATAAGAAGTCCCCATAACTTTTGGCTGTGAAAACCAATGGAGATTGTGGCTGAGTGAGAAGGAGGGCTGCTGGAGTCCCAGGCATTCTTCTTAAAGGGTCCACACATGGACTTACTCCATGATGGACTCACTCGCTTTGAACTCTGGTGCTGGGGCAGCAGCTCAAAAGTTGCCAGGGACAGGCAGGGAGGAATAGAATTGTCTGGCTTCAGAGCCTGGGCTAGAGCAGAACTTTCTACTAGACAGCAGTACTGGCAGAAGCCACTGTTCCTTTGTTGAGACCTCTCCTCAGCCAGCCTGCACACACAGACAAGCACCATATCTGAGTCTCCATCAACCTAGCTTACACCATTCTCCCCACCCTGGTGATTCCCTGAGACCCTGCCCCACCCAACTTGAGGACCCACTCAAGCTGCTTCCAGTGGCTTCTCCATATAAATGGCCAATCTTGGCTCATGCGGCAGACTTTCCTATAATCTCTCAAAGGTTTATAAACCCCAAATAAGAAGTATCTGGACTCAATGTGTCTCATACCTCTTGCTAAGCACCACTAAGCACAGCATTAGCAGAAGCTGGCCTCAGTTCGTAGCTTAGCCTCTCCCAGCCTCTCTAAGCTCAGCACAGGTGGCAACCACCTGAGGATCACTTTTCAGCACATACCAAATGGCTCCAGGCAGGGCAGAGGCAGCAGGTGAACTTGGCCTGCAACAGAGCTCCTCTCCAGAGGCCCCAGAACCAAAACACTGGGTAGCCAGCTTCAGACTACACCAGATACCATCCAAACACCTCCACAAACAACACACCCATAAGGCAGACGAGGCAGGCACCAGAGTTTTGATAAAGGGAATCCTGTTCCATAGGGTCAGCCCCTGCATGACAGTTCCTCCACTATAGTTATAGGTAGTGCTCACAACCAATCAGCCTGAGGATCAATCCCTCCCATTGACTTCCCAACAGCAATCAAGGCTCCTCTACAACAGAAGGGCATACACAAACCATGCAAAGGACACACCTTGAGGACACAGGTCAGGTGACGAGGGAGACTGGGCCCCACAGGAGACCTACTACACAAAACCACTCTACTAAGACCTGCACAGAAAGACAGCCAAAATGAGGAGACAAAGAAACATGTCCCAAATGAAAGAACAGCCAAAACTTCAGAAAAAGAATTAAACAAAATGAAGACAAGCAATCTACCAGATACAGAGTTCAAAACACTGATTATAAGGATGTGCAATGATTTCAATGAGAACTTCAACAAAGAGATAGAAAACATAAAATGGAGATAGAAAACATAAAAAAGAACCAGTCAGAAATAAAGAATACAATAACAAAAGTGAAGAATACATTACAGGGAATCAACAGATTAGATGAAGTAGAGGATCGAATCAGTGATTTGGAAGATAAGGTGGTAGAAAATACCCACTGAGAGCAGCAAAATGAACAAACAAATACGAAAAATGAGGAAAGTTTAAGGGGCCTCTGGGACAACATCAAGCACACCAACATTCACATCGTAGGGGTACAAGAAGGAGAAGAGAGAGATAGCAAGGAAATGAAAATCTATTTGAAGAAATAACGATGGAAACATTCCTTAACCTGGAAAAGGAAATAATCATAAGGAAATAGACATAAGAAAGTACAGAGAGTCCCAAACAAGATGAACCCAAACAGGTCCATACCAAGACACATCATAAGTAAAATGCTAAAGGTTAAAGACAAAGAAAGAATCCTAAAACAGCAAGAGAAAAGCAAGGGAGCTCCCATAAGACTATCGGCTGATGTCTCATCAGAAACTCTGCAGGCCAGAGGGATTGGCATGAAACTTTAAAAGTGATAAAAAACAAGGACCTACATTGCTCTAACCAACAGAGCTGAGCTATCATTTAGAATTGAAGGACAGAAAAAGAGCTTCCCAGACTAGAAAAAGCAAAAGGAGTTCATCACCACCAAACCAATATTATAAGGAAAGAAAGAAAAAGAAAAGAAAGAAGAGAAAGAAAAGAAAGGAAGGAAGGAAGGAAGGAAGGAAGGAAGGAAGGAAGGAAGGAAGGAAGGAAGGAAGGAAGGAAAAGAAAGAAAGAAAGTAGATATTTACACTGGCTGTTTTGTGGGAATGGGATAATGCTTTTCTTTCCCCCTGGAACTTCATAGTTTTCTTTGTTTCTTTATATTGTATATTTATTGTTTTTGAAGTCCACAATAAATGGCCTTTTACTGTGTACCAAAAAAAATTAAACTAGCAACAATAAAACTGAAATAAGTCCATCTACTACTAAGTTCTTGTAGAAATCAATATAATATTAGGATAATTTTTTGGTCTAAATTTAGAGAAACATTAACTGAAGGTCTACTCTCAGGAGTTTTTCATATAAATACTCTTAATTTGAAATGTTTCTTAGATTAGTGTCATAGAATATTAGAAATAAAAGTAACCAAAAGGGTAAAAGATATTGAAACTAATTTGTATTGTATATTATTGATAAAAATAGAATATATACTTTTCATTCAATTTTTTAACTTTATAATTCCACATATCTTCCCAAACATTTTATAGAATTCATAAGTGAGGGGAAAAAAATTAATGTTAAACAAATCAAATTTGGTTATTTTTTTAACTCAATTTTTTGGTAGTAAAATGTTTCAACCTTCAAATATGTCATCTTTTTTTGTGCTATTTATGAGTATTTTATTCCTGGGAATTAAACAAATTTAGAGTCAATATTATAAACAGTATAAAGTCAAAGACATATTTTACCATAAAAATATTATATAAGTACATATTGAAAAGAAATATTGGAATATTTACAAAATATTTTCAACATTCAATTCAGAACACTTGAAAATTGAGTTAAGAGAAGCAAGTTTGAGAATATTAATATGTTCTCAAACTGCGGAAATATGAAAACAGATAAAGTGCTATCTAGTTCTGGAAAGTTAATTATTTTATACTATTTGAGGGATAGTGCACTACATTTATATTTAACATATTTTTGGTATACAATGCAATGTTCGCAAGAATTTTGAAGACAGAACATATGGGATTAATGAAATCTCATGTTCATGGCACATTTCCGGGCTATTTCTAACTATTGAAGTGGACATGTGATAGCTGTACTTGGGTGAAACATTTTGAAAAACAACATATTCTTGGCTTCAAAAAGCAATATTGACATACTGACATTGACATTAATGTGTAAAACTTTTATTTCTTGTATGGATTTTCATTTTAATTATAGTTTTCTTTTATGATTGCTGCTGGATAGTGACATGATTGATTCAAGAATAATTTGTACTTAAATTTGGTATATATCTTGTCCTCATATATTAAAGGAAAGAAATCACAATACTATACACTAAAATAATAAAAATGCCAAAGATCTGCTTTTATGAACCCTAAAAAAAATCCAATATCCTTCCTTCCTTCCTTCCTTTCTTTGTTTTCTTTTTCTTTTTCTTTTTCTTTTTCTTTTTCTTTTTCTTTACTTGTAAACTCAATTTTTCTCATGTCTCCTTTTCCAAGACATACAACACTGCTCGGAAGGACATAAAGTCTGAGTGAAGCATGAATATGATGGTTCATTCCAATCCTGAGGCAGAGATAACTGCTTTCTCCCGTAATCCTCTGTTTTTTGAAAACTGATGATATTACCACTGTTATGGTCATATTGCAGTGACCTAGAAAGAGGGTAGTTATATCTAGCTGTTACTGGTGACAAACTATTACAATATGAAATTACTAGTGGACAAGTTGAAGTTGTTACACTGACAAAAATTTATATCCACACATCAAGTGCTGATAGTGTAGAGGTTTTTCATTACATACCTCTAGTATAAGTAATACAAAATGAGTCCTTACTTTTATCCTAATTTATAGTTTGGCAAAAGAAAACAGAATAAAACTCTTTATATTAACTCCTACAGATGTGGGTGACTTCACTTGAAGAGCTAGTACAGAGGATGGTCCCTGGTCACTGTATGTGCCTACAGAAGCCGTTATATCCATGTAACTGGTATGGAAATGAGAATATAGACATTGTAGTGTGTGTTCCCTTCATTGAAATTAAACTACGATCACTAACTCAATAGTGAATACATAAAAGGAAAGGCCAACATTGGGAAATGTTTAACAACTGTCAAACCGCTCTCACTGCTGGGTCAATAAATCTAGGTATTCGAAATGCATGTTGATCAAGGTCTTATCAAGAAAGATGCAGTAATTTCATTATTCTTATATCGTCAGAGTTTAATATTTTGACTATATTAAATTGAAAACTAAATGTTGTTAGATGAATGGATGTATATGAATTGGTCATAAAAAAGGAAAATAATATTTAAATATTGAATTCTAAGTGCTATACACTATGATTGTATTTACTCATCAGTATGTCAACTGATAAGTTAAGGAAAATATAGTATAATTAGTTCACTTATATCATCACTTTTAGTCACATGCTATGTTCATGTATTTTTACTAAAATATTCATCTTTGTGTAATAAATAGAATTTAGGATTTTAAAATTCAAAGAAAAAAGCTAACAGGGAAAGGAGTTATAAAATAAATACATTCATTAAAATTTAATTAATATTTACGAAGTTAGAGTAGTTTTTACAGAGCTATTCAATATTGTAAAAAATGATGCAATGCTAATACATTCAGTGTTTTTCACAATCTATGAGCAGCTCTAATACCATTAGAGCATTTGCAAAGAATATATTAAGCCTCTGTATCAGTGAAGTACCTGGCTGGCTAATTTAATGAAAGAATAGCAGGCAAATTACTAATTGGGGGATTTAATTAAAAGAGAAAAAACAACTATGTTTAGGTTTAAGATAACAATCTCTTTTCCTATGGCTTCTAAGGCTCAAGATGATTTAGTAAGGTTACACATAATTAAGTAAATTGAGTATGAAATAAGAGATAAGTTTTTACTGATAGACTTTCTGTGTTTAGAGTAGAGTATAGAGTGTATGTTGATGCTAGATATTGACAGATTGATTTAATTATATATTCTCTAATGCTATAATATAAACTCCTGATTTTCAGGATATATGAATTCTCTCATATAATTCAAGTTTTCCAACTCAAATTAAATGTCAATTAAATAGTGCTTTTAGTTGAAACTAGGAGCAGAGACTCTAATAATTTTCCTTTAACAACCTCACTAAATGAGAGAGTCAGAAGTGATTGGTGACCTTAAGGTTGAATTTCCAACATCAAGTACTAAATTGGAGTTAGGGTAAAATAATTGATTAATAATTCCCTGATAGATATTTAATCACTAGACCTGAAAAATAAAAGAAGTCAAAGGAAATTTAAAGAGAGTAAAGCAAAGCAAGAAATAACAAGTACTTCTGCTTCTTGATTCTCTAAATCAGTCTAATTTTCCTCATGGTTGTATTCCCACTGTCTTCAAACGAGACAAATATACAATTGCTAGTTATTCATATTACTATCCATCTCTTGGGGTTTCTCGATGAAAAAGCTCTCCAAATTCCCTTCAAATAAAAAGTAAATTAAAAATGTGGAGTTTCAACTTTAAAACCATTGGAAAGAGAATTATAAGCAAATAAAGATAAGGTCAAGAAGAATTTTTAAAAATAAGATAGTGTGATTAAAGTGATAAGTTGAGATGTAAGATTTTTATTACTTTATTAGAAATATTTCATATGTAAGGTAATTATTTCTAGATTTTTTTTACTAGTAAAGAGAATAAAAAAAACATTATTTTACTTTTGGGATATACTTTAAATCAGAAGAAAGCTACAGACCACAATAAATATCACTTTGCCTTCCCCTCATTCAGAAAATTAAGTAAAATAACAAATTCCTAGCTTCTCAGAGTTGAAAGTTCACATTACTTAAATCCCTACTGAATATATTAAGCCTCTGTACCACATCCAAATGAACACTTCTCACTTCAATAACCAAAAAAGTCATAGTACTTTGAGTAATTCCATCGTATTTTAGCATGACTTTGTTGGAATGATTTTTCCTACATTAAATCAATGACCTTATAATTTACATCTATTTGTACTCTATTAAACTTAGTACCATGACCAAATGACGGCCCTTCAAACACTGAAAGAACTCTTATTACCATACCAAAGGTTCTTATCCATGCTTCCCTGTGGCATGGTTGAAAGTTCTGAAGTCAGCCCAGCCTTTCTCATCTGAGAGCATTACAATGTGTCAATTAGTCCTTTAAAGAGAGAACACACTGTGCCTGACTGCACAGAACGCTACATTCTATTCCCTGGTTCTGGGCTGCTAGTTATTCATACATTAGAAAATGAACTGGAACTTTTGCTAATGACAAGGTTGACTTTATTCTTCAGTCATTTTTTACCCACATAACACTTAAAGTGCATCTTCCAAATAATAATATTATAAATAATGATAAGTTCTAGATTTCTTGGACCCATGTTTGGCAACTAGCAGTAGCTTACTAAGTTTATAGTGTGTAATATGACCTAACTTGTCGTCTTCCTTCCACATATCTGTAATCCTATCACTTTCATTACTTTCTCCAGTTTTTAATCACCTAAGAACTTGAACAGCACTGGCTAAGTTTTCTCTCCCAATTCAGACAGCAGGTTAAACAGGAGACAGCCTTGTGCTCACCACTAGACAATGAAAAGATACACTATTTTACCTTCACTGAACTAGATAAAGCTATCACACTTTTCTGTTTCCTATGAGTGGATCATGAAATATTTTGTCAAATGACATGTTTTACTGACCCTTAAAAAACAAAATAAAACACAAAAATTGTTTCTTTCATTCTTGTATTGCTAATTACATTTATTTTTATTTTAAATTCCCACCTTAAAATTGTAAGGAATATTTTTGCCTTATGGCTATCAATTCACCTATCATCAAGCCTCACATGTTATTCAGTAAAAACTGGAGTGCATACATGAGTTAATTTAAATCAAGGCAAACTTATGAAAGCCTAGGGACTTTAGTATTGTATGGCTATGTGAGGTGAAGTTAGGAGTGGTTTCAAATCTTTTTTTTTTTTCAATTTCACACCACAGAATAAAATTGTCAGAGAACACTGTGTCACAAATGTATTTTGAATTAAGTATATTAAATAACTCCACTCTTTCAGTAGGGCAATAACCAAAACAGGTTGCTTGGCAATGCTTGCAGATATGTGTTCTCTAGTCTAACTTCATTCCTGAACCATATGTTTTGACAACAGGAGAAACTGGTTTCTTAATATCTCTGCTTGATTTTCATAGTAGTAGTCAACTGACCACCGCAGGTCCATTAAATGGGCACACTTACCTTTCTTTCTGCTAAAAGCTCGGTTCATGATGAGGATCAACCAAATAAATGTTCAATTCAATCACACTTTATATCCTATAAAAATAACAAAATATTAAAGCATAAATGAAGGAATGTTGACCAATCTCTTTTATGTAAATGCATTTTAATCACAAATTCTTTCAAATTTTTTAAAAACATATTTACAGACAATATTCTGAAATCTTCCAAAGGACACTGACTGGGTAAGAATAAATATAAGTACTCAATATTATAAATGACACAGCAGACAAGAAAAATATCTTAAATGAAATTTCTCTAGAGTTCCTTAATCTTCTTGTCTTTTTGCTACTACACATCTATTAATTATATTTATCTGCAAATTTAAGGAGAAAAATTCTACTAAGGAGACCAAGAATGAGGAAAGAGCCACCAACAAAGTTTATAGAGAACAGTGCCTATAGCTCACACAAGAAATTTCATAATTCACAGGATATCAATTAGATTACTAAGAAGTATTGCACCTTATAAATGGAAATAAATTGAAGCTAGAATAAATGATGCTTTGGCCTCAATAAATCTTTTAAAAAAAAAGACCCCCTCTCCCAATAATTTCCAGTAACTTCACTGTATCCCAAACTATGTTCAAAAACATCTTAAGTAATATAAAAATATTCAAAATCCAAATGGTAAAATTCATAGTGTAGTATGCACTTAAAAAAAAAAGTATGCAAAGAAGCAGAAAAATACAACCTACAATGGAAAGAAAAATCAATTAAAACTGATTCAGAAATGATAGATGGCAGTAGTATTAGGTAAGGACACTCAGATATATTCCATATGCTGAGGAAGCTAGGGGAGAGATTAAGCAGTTAATTAGAGACAGAGAAGATAACACAAAACAAAACAAAGCAAAAAACCACCCATATCAACCTTCTAGAAATAAAACCACAATGTATGAGATTAAAAGAAAAAAAGAAAGAAAGAAAAAAATAGATGGGACTAGTGTTAGATAAGACATGGCAGAAGAAAAAAAAAGCAGTGAAATTGACATAGAAATGATCTGAAATATAACAGAAAAAGAGTCTAATGTACAAAAGAAAAGAAGGGAGGGAGGGAGGGAGGGAGGGAGGGAGGGAGGGAAGGAAAGAAGGAATGGTGGGTCACTGAACTGTGGAAAAACTTCAAGTGGTCAAACAGTCCCTGAAGCAGAAGAGAGAGAGGAGAGGAACAGAAAAATATTTGAAGAAATATAGGCTGAGAATTTTCCAAAACTATGAACTCAGGGATTCAAGAAGCTTAACAAACCACAAATACAAAGAACAAGAAGAAAACTACCTCATAACACATCAAAATCAAATTGCTCAAATCAGGAACAATGAGATCTTTAAAGCAGCCAGAAAAAGGAGACAGTATGTGCAGAACAAAATTAGGATGGCAGCAGTTTTCACATCTGAAACATTGCAAACTAAAAGACAGAGGAGCAACATCTGTAAAATACGGAAAGGATGAAAGCTTAATCAAGAAGAAATTAGTAATCTCGTTATATGTGGGGGAAAGAAAGTAAGAATGATTTTTTGCCTTTCTTTACAAAACACCACTATGTATTTTTTTGCTTTTTTCTTTCTTAAGGATCCAGAGGTAAGATCCTATATTAAATATTTATAACATGTTATAAATATCATTAGATAACCTTGCAAATTCATTTGCTATCTATAGTAAATCTGGCTATATTCAAAAATATAAATGGAATATTTAAATGTGATGAGGAAAAAAATTATAATTCATAATATATTTATAATTTATTAAAACATGACCACTCCAAGTTTAAAGTCAGTTGGAAGGAGTTTTAAATCTCTCAATAAAAAAATTTGAAACGTAAACATTAAAGGTAGAGGTCTTTAGATGAATTATTTAAATCCCAAATTTTATTTAAACACCAGTAACCACATGACAAAACACTCTGAGCCCAACTGGTATTAATTATTCTATAAATTTAAACTTTTGTAAGCCTAATTTAAAAAATAAAAGTTTATAGTCAACAATCCTTTCTTTAAATAAATCTAGAATATCCAGGTTGGAAAACTGATTTACCAAAGGAAATCCACTCATTTATAGACAAGCTCAGAAGTTTAGAGTGACTTTTTATTAATGAATGTCAATTTCCTGCTTTGCAACCTTCTGCCTAAGCTCTTATTTAACAATAATTAAATCATATTTTATGATTGAAGAAACTATATAGGGTATGAATATTCAAACCTATAAAACAGCTGGTTCTGAATTTCATTTTTATCCCTATGAATGCATTTAAAATCAAATTTTCCTGGAATTCTTTCAAGGTTATCTTTTTTTAATCTGAAAATTGATTAAAACATAGTTCACATTAACATAAGTCATAAATTATTTTAAAGTCTTGTTGCTCAGCAAGAGATCAGAGATGATGTTAAAGTAATGAAGTCTAATCATTAGGTTTAGTTCTAGGAAGATAAATTAAGTTAAAAAATATATATATATGCTTCTCCTATAAATGCACGCAAGATGTATTTTTTACTCAAATCTTTTGTGTGCTTTTCTGAGTATGTAATTCAGGAAGGTAATAATGAGAGAATATCAGACAAGTTTAGATCCTGCATTAACTCTTTCAGGTTGCTAAATACTCTAAAGTAGTGGCTAACTATTGGAACTTCTTTGCTTGCATTCATTAACCAAGCTTCCAAAATTCTACGTAGTTCATGTTTTAAACTCTTCTTGATCTAGTTAGTGTCTGTTGTAAAGGTTCTCTGCTTAAATCTCCCAATTGTGAGACATCTTATAATATTCTTCTTCATTATATTTTATGACTATAATTTGCAAAGGTCTTTGCTTTTACAGATCAATACTATCTAAGCATAGCCAAGAAAACTAACTGATAAAAAAAAAAACTGAGAAATTTCACATTACGAGGAGGGGAAGCCATGTGATATGTACTAAAGAATATATATTTATAATTTTCTAAGAAATAGCAACAGGAGTGTTTTCTGAAATTCCCTGACTTGGGATATGAATGCTTATCATTATTTTCCTTTTTTTACAATATTGACCAACATCTCATAACACTCATGAAAAATCCTTTGGTCTTTCAATAGATATATTTTAAGACCACATTATGTGACAAGCGTTACAGGAGTGAAAAAGTAAAAATAAGTATGACACGGTCCTTGCTTTCAAAGAATTTGCTATCTCTAAGAGGTAGGGGGCATGGGTGTGGGAATCTGTGGTTCAGGACAAGCCCTACAAAAGAGGCAGATACCATTGTAAATGAGTGGATGAAGCACAGAATGACTGCTTTGTTCAAGGGAAAAGCTTCAGAATAGATGTGAATCATCATTTTTCAGATGGCTAAAGGCTAAAGGTGAGAAGAGGAAAGGTTTCGTGCAGAAGGGCAGAACATCCTCATATGTGATGTGTTTACTGTGGGCAAGGGGCTCCTAGTGACCTGGCTGACAGCAGAGCCCACCCATGGCCCTCACTGAGGTCTCATCTAGGATATTCTGACTGGGAGTGGGCGAAGGTCTAAAGGGAGCACTTCGGGCACCTGATAATGTGGCCAATTCTTCAGAATGGCTTATATGAGAGAAAACCTTAATACACAAGATTCAGAAATACTAGGTCTGTGAAACAAAATCAAAACGGTCTGAATTTCCATCAATGCCAAGAGTGAAGTCAAAATAAAAGCCAGAATGAATCAAAAAGAAAAATGGGCATATACAACCTATCTTTTGTGACAATGAAAGCTACGAAATTTGAACCACTTTATTCTGACAACATTTCTCCTGTAATGATGAGGCATATTCTAAAGTCATTTCCACAGCTGTAAACCCTCTAAGTATTGCATAATAAGTATCTGGGCAGTAATTATGGCAAAGTTGGAATATCACAAAATTCTATGTTGATTTTGGGTACTGTAGAGTACCCCTTGTTCTGGTCTATCAGACTGGATGGAGGTGGCAGGACCACTCAGCACCTCCAGAATGCAGAGGATATCAATGAGGCCTTTTGGTGCCCTTAAGATCAAAAGAGTAAAACTCCAGGGAAGGAGACGTATTGGAATTCCTAATCTGAGTAATCCCTTTCGCATGGGTTTGATGAGTTCCCAATATACTTCCATGTGTCTATAAGATTCTGAGCTAAACTTTGGCAGGTTTCTAGCAACCTGTTTCAATAATTAGATACTGAGATTTTTCATTAAAATGCCATTCAATGTTCAAGTAACTATTTCTCTCATTGAGTTTTCTTCATTATCTTGTGTCCTCAATGGGAGGTCAGCTACCTTTCTCTGAAATGAGATAATCACACAGAAAAAAATTATGCTAAGAGAAATATTTTTAAAGACACTTATAACGCCATATAGTGAAGCAAACATTATTTACAATAGAATAAACATGACTTTCCCATATGTTGACCTAAAACTATCCTAGGTTTAGTTTCCTTTTGAACCTTAGATTTTGAAATTCTTTGCACAAGTCCTACTCAACATTTTCTTAATCATAACAGTATAATTTCTCTTTTTTAATTTGATTGTACACATAAGAATTGCATCTTTTTAGACCTGTTGTTTTGGCTATTTCACCAAAAACTTTGATATTCATATCCTAACTACGAGTGATAGCTTACGGAATCCAATTACTGAGGTAACATTACCTTTGGCAAAGCTGTCTGAATTTGTTTGAAAGACTAGAATAAAATAGCTGACTACTCAATGCTGTTAGAGTCTCAAACTCAAGACTTTATGGACTTTAAGACTAGAATTTACAGAATACATATTGCTTGAAGATTCAGTTATTATCTACAGACAAAACAACAATATAAAATTTTTATTTCAGTTTCAAATTTTCTGGCTTTTATTAGGGTATTTCACTTGAAAGGAATTTTCTCATTTAAATCTCTCTCTTTAATGTCAGCTGTTTTTAGATTGGTTGGTATTTTGTACAGTAAGCCCAGTTTTTTATCCTAACATTTCATTAACAATCACGAAGTATAAATGCACGTAGACTTACCATTTTATTCATTTTATAAAGTTTTGCTTTAAGAGCATTTTAAGCAAGTCAGAGAGAGAGAGAGAGAGAGAGAGAGAGAGAGAGAGAGAGAGAGAGAGAGAGAGAGAGATTATTCTCTTCACCAGCTTTTAAAGCAGCCCTCAGAAGAAACTTCTCATATCTTTTCCCTTGATATACAGAGCAACTCACAATGTCAGTGGTTTTATTGGGAGGGAATTGATTAACAGGAAATCTAATCTTTAAAAACAGAGCTTCCAAATATTTACACTGGGAAATCATGCTTTCCTTACTGTTAGAGGCAGTGCTGGATATTATCACTGCACTTGCCCACACAACAGTACTGCTCAGTCACAGTTCAAAATGAGTTTGGCTCTGCCACTAGAATCACGCATGTCTTATTTTTAACTTTAGTGGAACTATGTATTTTTTAATTCTCTTGTCTTCTTCCTGTGCGTTTCTATGTCTTTCACATGTAGTTGCCAAAACACTTCTCCAAAATCTCTTATCTTCATCTCCATCCTGACAATGTTGAACTTTACACTAGGCCAGTGATCCTGGAAAATAACAAAGGTTAAGGAAATTCCTCCTCCCTTTTGAGTTCTGGAAATGGCTTACAGCAAAGAACCACCCTTCCCCATTTGACCAGATAAGATTCAGGGCACTCCCCTTGTTTACTCTTGACAAGGGCAGACAAAGACCCTCCAAATTCCCATTCTTTGCTTCATAAATGATTAGCTGAATTGTTTGTGCCACTGTACTAATCTGGACAATAGACCTGCTACCAAAACTTAACTGAAATTCTCTCCTTCCCCAGGGTTCCTGAACTTTGACGCACCCTCAGTTCAGCAGACTCAACCCTTCATAACCTCTCCTAAGAATAGGCTGACCTCAGAGCCAAAAGGTTTTTAGTCTACCTACTGTCCCTAATCTTACACCGCCCTCAATCCTCCTACCTTCCCACATCCTATTCTTTCTAGCATTATTTACTCCGCTTTATAAAATGAAAGCCCTTCTCTGCCTAGCCTTCGAGATGGTGGGCACATTCCCCCTATTGCAATGACCCCTTCGCCTTATTGCAGTAATTGTTTCACATTACGATATCTCATTAACTAAATCTGGATGTGTTTTTTGATATTGCATTTGATCAGAGTCAGAAAGATTTCTGGCAACTAACCCCAACTTACTTCACTGAACTAATTTGCAAATTTTCCTTTAAGTATATCTACTCAAATGGAGCTAGCCCTTTTATTCTCTGGCATTAATGGATGATTTCATTTCACCAATCAAATGAATTGCAAAAGTATGTCCTAGAAAATTAAATGCATTTAGGTTTTAAAAATGTCATTTTTGCATATCTAGCACCCAGATCATATCTACAGTAAATATCTGTTGAATTACAAAGTTAATTAACAAATTAAGCTTTCTAAAACAATATACATTTTATTGTAACACAAACACATATTTTAGCTCCCAAAATTTGTTGAAAATATATAACAATAAAAACAAATCTTAATTTGAAGATACTTTCAGAATTAGGAAATTCCCTATGGTTGTTCAGTAATCCAACTAACAAAACTATAATCTTACTTTATTACACACACTGCACAGGATTATAACAAATTATACAAATAAAGATAATTCACTTTATTTTTATCAAAGATAACATTATAAACAAGCCAGTAATGATAATAGCCATGATCATTCTCTGGCATAAAAAACATATTTCTTCTGTTGGACAAAATAAATCTAACTGAAACATAAATTAATTAACAATTTGATAAAACCATGCATATTTTCAGACAAATATTCCACTAAAATCAAGCAATCTCTGTGATTGTTACAATATCAAAAATGAAGGAAAATTTTACTCCAGTAAGGAATAGGGCAGTTTTCTTTACTTAGGTTAAACTCTCCATAGAAAAAAAAAAAAATTCTAAGAATAGAAGGAAATGAAGATGGTATCTACCTAAGGACAAAGGAGGAAATATTTGTAATTGAGAAAAGAATAAGAAGACATGAATAAGTGAACCAAATGGAAAATATTCCATAAGAAAACATAATGGCTGAAATTGTAAACAGCAATATAAATGAACTAAATTGCAGAATGGGTATAATGCATAGGTAAATTACAAAATTTAAAGATTAAATGAATAAACTCTCCCTTTAATGTTATCCTTTTAATTTTGTTAATTTGTTCATTTGAAGAACAAGCCATGGTGCTTAAACAAATTGAATGTTCCTATTCTCTAAAACTCAGGAGCTCCATTCCTGAGTATTTGATCATTGAATTCTCACAGATCCACAAAGGACTTCTGTGAGAAATCTCATTATTGTTTGTGATATTAAGGAGTTGGGGACAATCTGATTGTCTACCACTAGTAGAGAAGATCGGCAAAATATGGTAGACACATGTCATGGAGTATTATGGAGAATGATCAACTAAAAATAATGATTAAATGTGCACATAACAACCTGAATAGATCTTAGACACGATGATGATTTTGACAAATAAGAAGGTGAACCAGATAATCACCAAATTAAGCAACGCTTAGGTACAAAACAATATTAATATAAAAAGAATAAATACAAACAAAAATATGTACATCAAACAATTGACCGGTAAAGAGGGGATATAAGGTAAGAATGGCATAGAAGGGAATAAAATAGAGGAAAGACAGTGACTTTGAACAGCCTGAAAGAATATGATTATTTCAATACTATGATTATTTCAATACTTTGAATATATTGATGGCACCCGCCATCAATATAAATATTGGTGCAAGGTTGGCACTCTCTTGCCATTCTTCTCTGTTTAGTCACCCAGTGTTGCCACGCAGCAGCCTACCTATCTGTCTCCTTGTACCTGCCCCTAAAGAAAGGAGAGTCTGTGAGAGGGATCCTTTCAGGGATTTTGCTTCACCTTTGTGCTTGCACCTTATGTCTCCCTGTTTGGCCCCAAAGATGACTGGACAGTCAAAGATGGGTACGACTTTCCACATGGAAAGCAAACAAAGACAGGTGTAGTCGAGTGGGGATCCACTGGAGAACTCGCGGGGTTCATAGAGGTGGGCACAGCCCCCCCACCTTCCCCAGGCTAAGAAAAGCCTCTGCCTCTGTGGCTGCACTATTTCCCACAACCTGCAAGGGAAGAGATTCAATGACGTGCTCTCCATCTATTCATATACATAAAGGTTTTGTCCCTTGGGGAAGCACAGACATCCTGAGACCTATGGTGCAGCCCCCTGCAGGCAAGCGTGATTGGCTTGAATCAATTTCTTATTATAGTGTATGGAATTCACAGATCTTGAGATTGACAAGCTTTATCTCCTTTACTTCCTCACCTAACTAATAAAAGCTAATGCGTAGGCCTGATTAGGCACGTCCAGTCCTTGAGGCTGCAGGTCCCTTGGCCCCACTTCACTCTATTCATGGCGACTGTCTTTTCTTAACCCTGCGCAGCCCTCCTCTCTCCCCACAACCCTCATCGCATGGGACGCAACAACCCAGGGTGCATGGAGACTGTCGTGCATTTATGGGGTGATGTCAGCCCCTGCCTTTGGGTACAGGAGAAAACAGAAGCTCATCTGAGATTGGAAAATCACACTTTCCACACAACTAAGACATCAAGACTGGGCCTTTCCAGATACTTAGTGTTCCTTTCATTTCTCGTCCTTTGATACCTCATAGCAGCTGTTTGAAATGTTTTCTCCTCTTGTCAAGTTATATCCTAAGAGATAACCTTTGCTTCTACTTTACTGAGATGATTGATGTCAGTCAGCCCTTTAATATTGCCTCATTTTTTCCCCTCTCCCCATTAGTCAATTAGGCAATGTGATTGTTCATTTTAAGACTGAAATACAAACACCCAGTCATTAATCTCTTTGCTTATTCTCTTTACCTTGTAGTCTCTTATCTCAGACAAACAGAACAGCTTTCCCCCATACACACTTTTTCTTTCTTCTACTTCAGTCCAAGTTCTTTCCAACTATTATGAATTAGCATTATCATCATCTTCACTCCATCTTTCAAATACCATTAGAGCTATAGATATCTCTTTTAACTTTTGCCACAAAGTTCTTGAAATTGTGGTTCCTTTATCCACTGTATCATGTCCTCAGACCCTTTGTAGTATTATTTGATTTCTATTTCGAAGGGAGAGCTGATCAGTCTAATTGATGGATGGATATCAAAAGTAAAAGAAAGAGAACTAAAGGACAACCACTATTTTTTTTCTTTTTTTACTGAATAAAGTGCCATTTATTAAGAAAGAGACACTTGGGAAAAACAAAGTTTAAAAGGTGGAATTCAAGACTTCTGTTTTGGATGCGTTAGTTCTGAGATACCTATTAGACATCAAAGAAAAGATGTTGAGTGAATGATCAGATATAGGAGTCTGGACTGGCAGGTAGAATAGAAACAGATATATAATTTCTGAACAACCAGTTTATAGATAGTGAGGTCAGCTAGGAGACCAAGAGCATGTCAAATTTTATAAATGAGTCAAAATAACATCAAGCTAGGAGATGGTTAAGAAACAGCCATTGAAGTCAAGTGAAAACCAAGAAAGTGTGCGGTTCTGGCATCCAAATGAAGAATGGATTCATTAAGAAAAGATTAAATAATACTGAGTTGTCTACAAAGGGCAAGGCTGAGAAATGTCTATCGTTTCAAAACATAAAAATTATTGGTGACTTTTGCATCATAGTTTCAGGGCTAGATCAGCCTGATAGGAAGTAGAGAAACTCAGGGAATTTTTCTACAAATGGAAGGAAGACATAATGCAGGACTTAATATATAATGCAGGGGACACAGACTGAAGGAATAGACATTTTGTTGGGTACTACTACACCTGTATTTATGCTGAGGTGAAATTAACAGGAGAAAATTGATGATACAGAAAAGAGAGAGGATAAATGCAGGAACAAATTCCTTGAACAGGCATAAAAAGATACAGTCAAATCCACAAGTGAAGTGACTTTCCTAAAATAAAAGAAGAGGCAGCCCACTCATTACAATAGAAAAGGAGGCTAAGTCATTGGAACATTTAAAAATTGGTAGTTCAGAAGACCTAGTGATGAAAAAACATGGAATTTCTCTTCTAATTGCATGTATTTTATCATTTAAATAAGAAGCAAGTCATTAGCTCTAAGAAAGAAAGATGTAGGGATGTAAGGATTAGAGAAGAGAAAAGATGATGAGAGGAGGTGAAGTGAATGGAGAGGAAAAGAAGAGGGCAGAAAACAGTCATCTTGACTAGAAGAACAAATTGAAGAGACAAGACAGTTGAATTTCTGGGCAATTTTAATGACCTGATGAGGACTGCAATATAAACATAAAATGAGACTAATCACTAGAGGGGATGGGGCAGGGGACCTAGCATTTGTTGCTTTGAAAAACATGTCAACAGCATATTTGTTATGTTCGTAATAGAAAATACAAGAAACTCGATAAAATCTTGGTTGTTGAAAATTGCAGAAAAGGTGAGAAATGCTTCGATGTAACATGGGTTTGAAAAATTTCATATACACATATGTTGGGGAAAAACACAGTCTCCTTATACTCCTTGGCATTTTTAATATCTCTCAAGGAGACTTGAACCATCTCCTTATTTTACATTTTTGTATCACAAAAGTGTTGTCAGGCATTGGGCTGACTCTACTTGCAGTCCAGCGACCTGGAGGTGAAACGCCTCCTCATTCTGTGATTGCTCTACAGAAACACACACTTGCTTCTGGATCTGGCGCTTGATTTTCTTTCATTATTCTTAACATAGAAAAAAATAGGAGTCACAAAAAGCATAAGCTTCAGATTTAGACAACCAGACAGAGAAGAAACAGGGCTTTCTGGTAATAACAAGACTGGTTGGTTCATAACTTTCTTTTATTTAGGAAACTAAGAATGTGTATTAGAAAATATTAAATACTGTAGTGTGTGTAATGACTTTTAATAATCCAAATTATATAAATATTCAAATAATGATAAAACAATTTACCCTAATTCTACACCTATTTATTCTTAAAATTTTACTTTATCCATTAGAAAAATATTGTATTTTAAGCACAATATGTACTATCATAAATTGAGGTTCGTCTATCTTTGCTTTAGATTAAAACTTTAATTTACTGTATGTTATGATAGATACATTTCTACATACACAGAAAGCAAGTCCTTCAATGTGTTTGAATTGCATTGATGTAATTCAAAGTTTATTCCACTTTCTTCTAGTCCACCTTAGAAGATATATCAAAGAGAAGAGTAAACTGAGAAGAGAGATAAGATGTAAATTTCCCAGTGACTACGAAGTGCAGAGCAAGACCACTCTACAAATGTTGTGTTTTCAATTATGGTGTTAACATTGAGAATAATAATGACCAGAACCCTAAATTAAAATAGGCATTTTTTTTTTAAGTATGGGAACATTATCAAAGTATAAACACATTTTAAGTACTGGAAACTATCCACTTAACATCTTACATAATTTTAATTAGATAATCATTATTTAGTGATAAAAATACAGTATATACACCATTATAAATAAGTCCTGTCTTGGTGGAATTGAAATCAAAAGTTTCTTTTTAAAGTAACATAAATCTGGAGTTCCTTCATGATGCCCAATGCATTTTTTTTTTCTATTAACATGCTGTTCTCATAATGCAAACCGCATGTCACAATATGCAGCCGACTCATTCCTTTAACATTACACAAATGTGCTCACTCAGCAGTCCAACAAAAATGACTAAACTGTTGTGAATGTCTTTGATCACTTCTATGCCAATGTTGGCCAGGTAAAGTAAACAACAGTGTGTCTTCTCTCTGAAATATAGCATGTCTTATAGGTCATAAATCATTAGAAACGCTCATTAGAAGACTAGCTCTATAAAAAAATGTAAATTGGAAAATCACCATCAAAATCCAAAGCTAACACTTTAGACACCAGTGCTACTTTGTTTTAAGCTACAATGAGCCACTAAATTTTGCAGTTTAAATTAGTATATATACTCATTTACTAACAGTGATTCCCTACACTGTAAAAGTAAAACCTCTTACTTGTTTGGGAAAAATCAGGAACTGAGAGGAGAAAATGAAGCTAAAGATGAATGATTTTCAGCTGCAAGACAGATGGTTCTTCACACTGAAGTTGGGAGTCCTGAAACATGGAGGAATCCCACCCTTGCTTCTGCGGGATCCCCTCCTTTGGACAATGGCACAGAAATTCCTTCTGAAAGTTCGGTCACTCAAAATATATCTACTAACCAGAAAACATCTTCAGCTTAGACAAGAAATCTCAGTCCTAAAATCCTCTATTTCTTTCATACTAAGTAAAACATTCAGAATTGAAGAGAGTTAAATAAACTGGTAGTAATTCATCTTAGTCTACAGCATACACTGATTTTAACACTTGAGGAAAAATATAATTCCATATACATATACATATGCAATAGGTACATATTTATATAGTGATTATAAAAACACGACTTTGTTTAATATTAAAGGAGTCATTATAAATTTATGCAGCCAATAGTTTCCTCCATTTAGCTATTCCAGGTCACTGGTATTCCTTTAATTCAAAATATTGACTAGAGGGGTGGCCGGTTAGCTCAGTTGGTTACAGCATGGTGATCTTAACCACAAGGTTGCGGGTTCGATCCCCACATGGACCACTGTGGGCTGCGCCCCCACAACTAGATTGAAACAACTACTTCACATGGAGCTGATGGGTCCTAGAAAAACACACTTAAAATAAATAAAAGTTTAAAAAATATGTATTGACTAGAAATGATTCAGAAATATAAATGCATGTATGTATAATTTAATGCATCAAACACACTTAATGCTTCAATATTATTCATCATGAACCAATAAATAAACATTTTAATTAAGATAAAAAAGTTATTAGACAACAAATAAATGTGAAACTGAGAGCAAGGCCCTACTTTCTGTATTGAAACCAGAATTATTTTTTGTCATATTCTGTAATTCCTAAACCACTTGGTACAATGCTAAAAATACAGGGGAAAGTCACTAAAATATATTTTTAATGATGTTGATGATAATAATGTAATACATATTTTGGGCATTTTCTTTGTATTGTATTATTAATATTATTTGAGGTAATCATCAATTTGTATGTATTAATACGTAAGCCATATGAGGCCTGACTTAAGTTCACGAACTTGTTGCAACCAAGTTGCTAACCTCTTTGATATCAGAGGGATTATTCATTATGAATTTGTTCCAAATGGACAAACAATTAACCGAGTTTACTATTTGGAAGTGTTGAAAAGGCACGAGAAA